>NW_026262892.1:0-32682 GCF_025434085.1 Hippocampus zosterae | reverse complement strand
GCTTCTAGTACTTCTAATAGCTAAATTAATCCATTGCAAGCAGGCAAGTGAATAATCTATTTGAAACAAGAATTAAGATCAAAGGAAGGCGGTGAGAGCCTACGAGGGTGTGGACAAGTAGATCCAGTACACGATCCCTTGCTTATAATAAGATTATTCGAAACGTGGGTGGGGAATCTAAAGATTTGGGTTTTGGAATAGATAAAAACCAGCAGACAGAGCTATGGCTGCCCAAACCAGGAACCCCGAGGCCCGGACTCCCGGGCCCAATGATCATTCACCTCCCAGGAAAAGAGCGAGGGAACTGCCTCCTAATCGAATGAGCTAGCAAGAACGAGTTCACAAACAAAATATTAGAAAATTTAAACATGTTCTTCTTAAAATATGTTATCAAAAAATCGTTAATAAGATATTAAATAAGAATCATTATACAAGCGATAATCTTTTGATGCTTGAATATTTAATGTAAAAATATATAAATCATAGTCTCATCCTGGAGTCGTAATAATCCTAAGACCTTAAAAAGGGCCGACTCTTTTTAGGCGATTACAATTTCGCCAATAACGCCGAAAACCTCAAGAAATATGAAATCCGAACTGTCATCACAGCCGCCATCAACTTAAAACTTAGCCTCAAGCCACCTTTAGTTCACATAATCATTCCCCTACATGACAACGCCGAACAGGCTATTGACTTCCACCAAGCGATTCTTCACATCTAGGAAGGAAGGAAGAAAGGAAATGTGCTGGTGCACTGTTTCCACGGGGTCTCTCGATCCGCCATTTTAGTGATGGCCTACGTGATGAGCAGTCAAAAGGTGAGCTACAAGTAAGCTTACGCATTAGTGAAGAACCACAGGAGCTGTGTCAGCCCGAACCCAGGATTTATGAGGCAGCTGATCAACTTTGATAAATCTGGATAGCCCGCTTAACCAGAAAGCAAGCCTCCGAAAAAGCGGAAGTGAAAGTCTTCTGATATTTAAATTTGAATGGATAGAGTCCTCTTTTCAAGGAGAAAAGGGTCATCAATTTTCCTCGACAAGTACGGTAACAAAACCATCCAAACAGCAAGGCCCCTTGGCCATTCATAAATGTGAAAGAGTAGAAATGGCCGAGGCTACCTAAGATCACCTCGAATTCAAAAAAGTACTCTAAAAATTTGACTAATCCAGGAAATCGATCGAGGCTTTGGATCTTTAATTTTTGGATGATTTGGTTGCTGCCGAATTGATCGGAGAGTGCCCCGAAACTGTCAATATTCCTTAAGAAAACATAAAACTAAAAGCAAGAGAAGCAAAAGTGCTGATGGAATGCGCGATCCTGGCTATCCAAGTTTCATCCAAATCAGGAGCTCCAATACTGATCAGCAAGAAAGATCGCTTGACAATATCATCAAGGCTAAAGCTCGCTTGGTAATGCATCAAACTACTTTCCTGCGACTAATTGCCGAGACTGCTGAACTGTCCCTATTTCGATATACAGCAAATCACCGCGCACTGCAAGGACACTGTAAAAGTCAGCTACAAGAACATACCAGCACAAGAAAACAGGCCCAGCAACGCTCGCAGCAAAAGCATGAAGCCCCGCAGAAGCCGGGCCCCACCCTAGCTGATACTTGACTGCGAATGAGATAGAGCAACATTAATATCCATGAACAGATCCAGAAAGGTGCCTGTGATATAGATTGATACACCTAGCACTTCCAGGTGCCTTTTTCAAATCTGCATCAAAAAAAGCTTCGTCGGAAAGACGCCCCAGTCGCGTTGAAAAAGGCAATTAAGGGTTTTTCTGAAATCCTAAAACTGTACTTTGAAAAGCCCATTCAAAGTGACCGACGAGATGATCGGATTCAAACCTGTCCGACTAGCTGAGAGTGTGGCTTTCATCTGACCTGGCAGCCAGCACCCCAGCAGAAGACTACTCCCGGGTCTACGACGGATAGCGACTAATGCTAGCAGACATCTCCAAGGCAGTGTCCGACCACTCCTAAGAGCTAGACATCACCCTGACCGCAAAGACCTTGATGGAGGGGCTGTGGCAGCTATAAGATTACATCACGACAGAGGCGCTGGAGTGATTGCAAGTCATGCGTTTGTAGCGAGGTTCATTGCAGCCTGCCTCTCACCAGTGTGACGAGGTCAAGGGTGCTTTGGAGCAGGCTGGATTTGGATTCATGCAGGTTTAGTTTGTTGAATTGAACGGTGATCCATTATTTCCATCTTTTCAGGGTCTGCTCGCTGGCCAGTTCTGCTCTCCTGCTCTAAGAGAGTTCTTTTAGCAGGCGGTGCTATCCATTGTCCTCTTTCTTCCGGGGGTTCTGGGGCTGTTAGCTATGCCTTTAGGCTTGCCGAGCATGCAAGATTGCAGTCAGGCGCTTGTTCTCATCGCTCTCAGCTTTTTGCCTTATTACTCTCAAAAATGTTATTAGGGTCGCTGTGGTCTTTTTACCGAAGCTGTCACTGGCAGACAGCCCGGGCTTGGCCTTCTGAATGTACTTGAATACCCGCTCGGTGCGGGCATAGTCCTCCACCTTTTTCTGAAGCCTGTCGTTCAAAATAGAGGCACACATTTTCTGGGTGTAGATATGCTTCAAGAATTTCCTCTGCACTCTGAGTTTCTTCCTCGTGGATATACTACTGATCGACCAGAACCATCCGCTTTCCCCTTCCTATCTTTTCCGACTAAAACTCTTCGACCCTGTCAAGCTACTCATGCCTGATCTGAAATCTCTGCCTCTGCTCCTGCAACTCCTCGTTGCACTTTTCGACCAGCCCCTCCTGCTCGATCTACAGGCCCAGCCTGCGATTGTACTCTTCGCGGACCAGGTGATCCGCCCTTTTCTTGACTATCTTCTAGCTTTCTATGCTTTGCTCCAGCTTCTGGACCCTGCCTTGCAGGACGAATACCTCCTGCAGCCTGGCATTCTGCATGGCCCTCAGAGTCTTGCTGTCCAGCTTGGTGAGCTACATCTTATAGACGACCTCGAGGTACTGCTTCTTCAGGCTTTCAATGCGCTGCCGGAGCCTGCCTTCCTGCTGCTATTCGCTATCGATCTCTGCCTTGGTCTTTTCATCCTCGAGCTTCAAGTGCTATATCTCGCGTTGCTTGGCCTCGAACTGCATCTTCATCGAGGACACTTGGTTCTTGAGCCTGAGCAGCTCAACCAGTATCTATTTCTCGCTGGAGTGGCCGTTCTCGACCTGTCTTTTGCGCTACAGCGAGTCGTGCCGATACTTTATCGTGCTCACCTGCTCCTGCGACATCTTCCGGTCAGTCAAGCTAAGCTTCCGCAGCCGTGGCAACGAAGGCAGCCGGCTGTGCGTTATGCACTGCCTGCCAGACATGTAATAAAATCTGCCTCACACAATTATTATTATAATGAGTGTTGAAGTGTTGAACAGGCAGCTGAGGGAGGCTCTCAGGTAGCAAGAGCAGCAGTTCCAGCAGGTGGTCAGCGGGGGGGCTGGCTATGCTGAGATCTGTGGGGTTATTGAGTTTATGAAGCGACAGGTGGCTAGCATCCCAGTTGCTCACCTGCAGGCGGTGACATTCATTGTTGGCCCGAGCGGGGCAGGCAAAAGTACTTTGATGAATTTTCTGGTAAATCCCGAAAATCTGGTCGTATCTTCGGACGGGAAATTAAAATTAAGGAATAAAGAGGCAGGTATCGGGGTGATTGGATAGGGAGAGGGCTCGACCACCCTGTTCCCTAATTTTTGGGTAACTGCCGATATGGAGTGCTTTGTGGACTGTGCTGGGGATTACGGAACTGATGGAATAGTGGGATAAGCTGTCAACTGTCTGATAAAGGTCATCATCTCGAAAAAGGTTAGCAATGCTCGAGTCTTGTTTATCACGTCTTAAAGTTCGCTTAAGGCGTAAGGTTCTTATGGATCAGTTTTTAAAGGCGCACTTTAAAGAACAGAACAATATTTAACAGATCTAGATTATTTCCGAGACAGTGTTGGATTTGTAGTGTCCCATGGCAGTAGGTTTAAGAAAACCAAAGAAAACGCTCAGGAGAATCTTCAAAACATCATTGAAAAGCATTATCACTTTGGATCATACAAAGCCCTTATCGAAACGGTCTTATAAACAAGCAGGCTTTAAATCTTTTGTAAGCCCAAAGAACAGTAGGAAGAAGAATAAGACTAGCCCAATTTATAAACCACCTCTCTGGAATAAAAACCAGTACGAGAAAATAAAAAATTTGATAGCTGGTTTAGAGTTTAAGGAAGTTTCGGCCTAGCATTTTAGCGTCCCGATTTCGCCTTAAATATCGCAGTGCATGTGTAAGGCCCTCCAAGTTATCAAGGAATATGGCAGCAGACTTATTAATTAGGCGGGTGCATAAAAACCAGCCTTTATAATTACACGCCACATAGATCCTGGTCTTTATCGATTTTATTAACCATCTGAGAAACCAGCCCAGAACAAGATACTGCGATTTCTTGTATTTCCTTCGATGGAATAACTTTTTTGATTTGGAGTCAATCAGCCAAGACAGACAATCATTACTCGATGAACAGCTTTTATTTGTTTAGCAGTTCGTTGGCTTCAAAGAAGGCGAAGAAGATTGGTTTGTTATGTCCAAGATATCAGGATATATCAATAAACTTTACGATGAAGTGAAATCGATAATTTCGTCAAAAAAATGTGTTTTCGAAGTTCGGCGATTATTAGAACTTTCGGTTATTGCCCTCTTCAAGTCATTCCTAGGAAATCAGAACTCATTTTGGACGTCTGTATGAGACACTAGAACAGCAACACTCCCTGAAATTCATAAGGTCTAACCCAGATTCTGATTTTTATCGAGAGGTCGTGGAACAGGTATTTACACATAACGAAATGGAGTAATACTAAGAACTAAACAAGAAATACGATATATAAAAATACATCACAAAATAACAGTATCAATAAATGAGGGTTGTTAAATATACTGAAAAGGCGATAAGAGTTGTCCAAAAGCCTAGAATATAAAGCTATTGTTAAAAAATACCCATTCAGGTGCCTGTTATACGGTAGAAAAGAAGGGGTGGACTATTTAGTGCCATTGTTTCCGTTGCTACCATTGGACTAGCAACACCTACTAAAGAATACACCTAGATGCAAACGAACTATGTGACTGTAAAAAAATAACGAGTTGTGATCGACTAAGTGGAATAATAATATTATGCTGACAAATAGAGGATCGTCACTGACTGGAAATAAAGGGATGTTGAAAAATATCGACAAGTTGTAAAAGATTAGATCGTGACAAAACAGAGATAGGTGGCGAAGTTCAGAGAACAAATCCAGAAAGGATTTCGATTAGGAAAATACCAGCAAAAAAACAACGAGCTTTAGCAAGATATCTCTGAAACTAGCCTCTGACATCTAGCGCCTACTGGCCCTGATGCCAGCTATCTAAATCGACGAAGCCTGCAAGGAAAATTATGAGCCAGCCTCAATAATCGAAAACCAATACCCCATTTACCAGCGGTTAATGAACTCTTGGAGAGATCGCTAATATTCATCATTCATCGAAAATAACCCGTATAAGAAATTACGAATTGAATGAATGAATGATCAATCATTGCTTTTTTAATGCTGTGTATTCGCAGTCAAGCCATCTTCTAATGAGGTCCGTGCAAGCAACATCCTTTTCATCGTGATGCTGTAGCTGCCATTACAGATGCTCGGTGCAAGGGAGAGTTTACAAGATCGAGAGAATTTCGGCGGTGCAGTTTTCAACATTTTTTATATTTTGTTGATATAGTCGTTGTAACTCTTTTCGTCAAATTATTCTATTCTTTTATAAACGATATTTGGAACTGTTCTCACAGCGGGTTAGTAAACTGTTGTAAATGATAAGGTTTTGCTCAAGTATTTTGATTTGAAATCTTCATATAAAGTTGATAAATTTAGACTATGTGTAATATCACTGTGAGTTGTTAATGTTTGAGATGTACGACAATATGATGCAATTTTTGTGCCGTTAGTGTTATAGAATTATTCTTCGTTCGGTACAGTTTTTTCAACTTGAAAGGCTTATTGTTTTACCCCTTCCTGTACTTTAATCGTTTTGAAAGCCATAAAATATGATTTGGGTGTTTTCTTAAATTCAAGCTACGAATTAATTTCTTGAACAGTGTGTGAATGTACTCTGATTAAGCGAGACAAAACTTGGTTGTTATATTATTGACATTGCAGGGTTAAATCATAAAATTGTTTTTACTTTAAATGGCTAAACAACTCGTCGTATATTTAATGCAACTTTCTTTTTAATTCTGGTTTATTTCAGCCAATGATATTTCAAATTGCGAGATAAATATTAATTTACTTGTTTAATTTATCGACATATTTTTTTATAATTTTCTTTTAATTTAATATCAAACAAGTGCTTGTTTTTGCAGGCATATTCTACAAATTATGCAAGCTAAATATAATCGAATTACAAAATTTGTTGGACAGTTTATCTTAAATCGTGTATTTATAAAGTGTATGCCTAAATTCTTTAATATCCTCTAAAATGACTATTGATTATTTCAAAGGCCTTTTATATTAAAATTGATTATACTTTCTTCAATTTTGATAAGACATCCGGCGATGATGCAAATTTGAAATTATCTTCTGGAATTTCAGCATACTTTATGTCTTTAAAATAATTTAGCAGGATTTCGTGTTGATTTTGATTCCATTTTGGAGCACTATATTCTCCTTCGGCAGCAGGCTTGCAAAAGAAAACTTACTTTTTTATGCTAAATTAAATTCATAATTAGTTTTTTCATAGACTATGATGATTATCCAAATTCACAATGTTTTTAAACAATATTCTTAATTTTTTCATAAGTTGATTAGGGTGTTCGAGCATTTCTTTAGGCATGAGTTATAATCAATCCGAAGCTTTGTTCTAATTTTTATAAAGAAAGATCAAGAAATTGCAAAATTTCAAGAAAAGCAATCTTGAAATTAGCCTCCATAAGATCCCTAAGGCCCAAGAGATGCCTATGAAGTCAAAAACAAAATTTTTAATCTTTGAACTCGCCCAAACATCTTTTGCCTTAACTTGGCATTGAATAGATTAGCCAGCATCCCGACAGAATCTAATATTCCAGGCATATCAAACACTGCCTCAGTTTAATTAACCTTCCAGAAATTAGGTAATAAAGTTGTTGAAGCCCCGCTATGTCCGATCGCTGCAGTCTTCAACTATTCTGATATGAGGGTCAGCTCCCCGCTGTCATTGGCGATGATATTTTATGGATGGGCCAAATAATTCAGCAGAGTGCTTTTGCCGGCTCCAGTCGGGCCCACCAACAAGCAAACCTAGGACATCTAAGGAAGGCGTTCGATGTCGATCGACATTTCCCCCAAAAACTGAATGATACCTGACATTTTGTCGTAATGTTAGGTAGGGCATGGGCTGGATAAACATTCTGATAGATCAGCTGACAGGGTGATGATCTTTTCTCGATATTATTACATTTGTTGAAATATCTTGTGATTTGTGAGCTGAATAATGAACTAGCCCGCAGCCCCATTTGTAATCCTCGTATTGGGGGAGAAGGGATATGTGCGAGAGTCTTGGTGGCTAAGGCAGGCCTTTGGCTGTTGCGCCTGAGCCATCCAGGTCGAGGGGCTATGTTTAACCGCAACCCGGAGACTTGGTTTAGACCGACAAGCAGTTGCACCCTCGCAGGGCAGTTGGTTACCGGACTGAAAAGCAGGCGGTCGCTCGAGGGGCTATAATTAACCATCAAAAGTAACAGGGTTTAAAAATATTTTTTTAAAAAAACTTTTAGATGCGCTTTCCAGAATTCATACATGTAAAAACTTTTTAAATGCAATCGTCTTCCTTATTTTCTTCAAGAGCGGCATATTTCTGATATAATAGCGATGGAATAATGTTGGTACGGACAATAAATCCAGCCTTGATAGCACCTTCTACGAGGCGGGACAGCATGGTAGTTCATCTAGATGTTTATTCTGGACCTATAAAATAAAATAAAGAATAAAAATTAACTTTAAGCTTATCAGTTAAGTGTACAAAGACAATAAAATGCTACTGTTATAATAAAATTTATGTTGGGAAAAGCAACTACATAAAAAAAACTTTGGTAAAATATTATTATACGAGGAAATCAGATAAGGAGGGATGTAAACTTTTTAATTTGATAACAAAGGATACTGAGAAGGGTATAAAATCTGTTGATTACATTCTTGAATGAGATCATTTAAGAAGAGTTAACCAAGACACCTGATGATTATAAATTTAAAAGGAACTTAGGAAATATGCCTTAAACAAGGTTTTACAGAGGTCCGCAGTATATCATCATGTCCATAAAATGGACTGGACATGTTCATATTGAGGCGGACTGCTGGTGGCCGAAATCGACCGAAACCTGCCTGGAATCTGTTAAAATGTGAGCTCAGTTTGTGAAATCCTGACTCGAATTTAATCAAGCTAACCTGGCTCCGAAAACACCCGACTCCCAAGAGCAAGCTGACCGGAAACTCGAGGCCGATGACACAGTGCCTTCATTGAACTCAATGTGTCATGCTCTTCATCAATCCGGTCAGCTTGCTCTTGGGAGTCGGGTGTTTTCGGAGCCAGGCTAGCTTGATCAAATTTGAGCAAGGATTTCACAAGCTGAGCTCACATTTTAACAGATTCCATGCTGGTTTCGGTGATGTCGGCCACCAGCAGTCCGCCTCTATGTCCAGTCCATTTTATGGACATGATGACACATTGCGGACACCTGTATCATCAAACTACCTAAGTAAATTTCATTATTTGTAAAATTGTTTATGAAAATAATTGTGAAAAACTTTGTATTGAAAACAATAGAAATTTCATGTTTTTTGTCAATTTTCACAATTTCATAAATTCAAAAAATTCATGGAATACAAAATATGTCCCCTTGAAGGACGTTCATGCTTTCAGATAGTAATAAACCTCCTTGCTTCTCCTCCTCCTCCTCACCTCGGTAGAAATTGTTAGCCTGGAAGTTCGCCTCGTCGTTGCAATCACTACCGATTCATCTCCTCATCACAGTTACTGCAGTCAAACTCAAGCCGCTTGTCCAACCCGTCCTGCCCTCCTCAGATCATTCAACTGATTACGAAGGAATTCGAGTTTGGTCTGCATTCGGGCCAGTGCGTCGCTGTCGAGGTCGAGTTTGGTGCCTTGCTCCTGCAGCATTAACTCCTTGAATGAAAGGCTCTTCAGGTACTGCTATTCGAGTTGCTTTATTTTGGTGAGGGCTTCGTCCTTCTGCTCCGCCAGCTGGGTCTGCAGGCGGATGGCTCCTGCTGCAGCGGTGAATACATTTGTTCCTATAGCAACAAGCCTTCTCATAAACGTTTATTTTGAATACCTCAGCTAACTGCCTGCCTTCTTCGGGGGCTATCTTTTCGCTTGAGTTTTGGATGTTTGCTGATAAGTTTATGACTGGTTTGGCAAGGATTCGGATGGATATTATTAATTTTTTTGAATGTGGCAGGTGGACTCCAAAAGCCGGTATAAGCAGCCGTTGAGCTTGCTGGACGATCTGTCGGAGAACATTTAGCGGGAGTTGAAAAAGCTTATGAAGTAGTCTGGCCAGGACAATTCGCTGCTCGCTGAAAATGAAAGTCTCAAGAACGCCCTCCAGGCATAACGACAGCGCCTGTAGCAGATGCTGCAAAGACCAAGCTCAAACTCGATCGCCTTAAAGGACCTCACCGAGAAGATGCAGGCCAAGTAGG
The DNA here is from genome assembly GCF_025434085.1 of Hippocampus zosterae. Classification (NCBI taxonomy): domain Eukaryota; kingdom Metazoa; phylum Chordata; class Actinopteri; order Syngnathiformes; family Syngnathidae; genus Hippocampus; species Hippocampus zosterae. The sequence goes on along the minus strand of NW_026262892.1, from coordinate 22,954 downwards.
TGGAAGCCGCAGAATGCAGATAATAATCGGCCAGACTGCGGGCCGCCCTCGCGGACCGGGACTCGGAGCTGTCTCGCTAGTATTTGCAAAGCAGCCAGTCAAAGGCGCGGCAGAGGGAAAATGATTTTTTGCTGGCGCAGATGGAGCAGACCATTGCTGCGAAGGATAAGAAGGCACTGGAAATGCAGCAGGCGCATGACGAGGAGATCGCCAAGTTGAGGCAGGAGTTGAGGGTGTGCCAGCAGGCGGGGTCTGACCGGGATATTTAGGCGTTTAAGGCCTCGTTAGAGCTTGAAAGGGCTCACCAGAAATACGCGATCGTTAAGGCGGAGCTTGACAAGGCTTTGCTTGAGACAGCCTAGCTGAAGCCCCCCGCTTACACCCCACCGCCAACCACAGAGCCACCCAGCCTACTCCGAGAGTAACTGGCCAGTCTCAAAGCAAAGCTGGCAGAGGATCGCCAATCCTTCTAAAAATAGCGAAAGGCCTTAGCACAGACCTTGAAGGATAAAGCCACCGAGCTGGAGGATTTGCAGGCCGAGTTGGAGCTGGAGAAGGAGGATGGCGCGAAACTGAAGGCGAGGCTGACTGAAGCGGTGGCTGTGAAGAATCAGTTGGAGAGGGATAGGACCAGGGCGCAGCAGCAGCGGCAGTGCGTGGATAGCGAGGAGGTGACTAGGTTGCAGGAGCAGGTCAGGCGCCTGGAACAGGAGAAGTAGGCGTTCAAGAGCGAACTGGCTGACGCAGAAAGAAGGATCAAAAAGACCCGCCAGCGATAAGAGGACAGCAAACCGGACCGCGACGACGGCCGCCTACAGGACCGCGTGAAAGCCCTCTAGATGTAAAAAGAAGCTTTAAAGAGCGAGCTAAACGATGCCTAGAAAAGAATCAAAAAACTACGCCAGAAATAGCGGGACGAGCCTCGGCCGGCATAAAAACCAGACCAGCCCGGCAAGGACAAGACCGAGGCCAAGAACAACGTGATGATCCGGATGCTCACGGAGAACAACAACAACCTGGTCGAAAACCTGGACCTCCAGCGGGCCCGCAACAACGAGCTGGAGAAGGAGCTGGCCAAGCTGGAAAAGATGTTGTCTTTCACGGAAGGGGTGCCGGGGCAGCCCGGCCACGACAAGATGCATGAGACTGGGCTGAGATGGTTGTTTGCCTTCTATGAGGCGTACTGCGAGCTGACTAAGGAGGTCGAAATTTAGGTGTCTGAGGACATGTAGGCCGTGCATCAGATTTTGGGCAAGCAGCTGCCCACCCGCCGCGAGGGGGGGCGACTGGACAGCCTTGAAGAGGCCAACCAGGAGGCCATCTCAAGAGTGCGTTAGTTGAAACGCACCGCGGAGAGCGGCAACCGTGCGAACGCGATGCTGCTGGAAAAGGCGCACATCTAGAACCTGTTCCTAAAGATGATCGTGGACAGCGGCACCGCAGAAAAGGGCCTGCAGGAGCTGCAGCGGCACATTGAGAAGTACGAGAGCAACGGGCACTACATAAACCGCGATGATTTCGAGGAGATGGCGGCCCGCCGGCACAGGGTCGAGCTGAAGGAGGTCAGCTTCCAGGACGACCAGAAGCTCAGCGAGTCATTCGTGAAGACTATCTTCATCTTCCTGGAGGACGTCATCAAGGTGTTCGAGGGCAACTTCCCCTGCCAGAAGATGCTGACCTAGATCCAGGAGCTGCTGAGGGGCGGGCTCACCACCGACCGCCAGATGAAGGTGGCCGTCCTGCTCGAGAAGATTAAGGACTGGCTTATCAACCGTATCAAGAACTTCAGGAAAAAACTCAGCCGCATCATCATGCACCCCTTGCAGCCCACCGAGCTGGCCCCCATCTCTGAGGAGGAGGAGGAGTTGGTGCAGTCGGTGGCGGAGAAGGTGGCGCTGAACAGTGAGCTGGTGGAGGAGATGGAGAGTAAGTTGAGGAACGCGGAGAAGAAGGCGCGCAAGCTGGCGGATTAGTTGGAAACGTATCACTCACGAGACCAGGTGCGGCGCAGGGAGGGGCAGGGCTACTCTTCCGCTCTGGAGCGACTGCTCCAGGCGGTGCTGACCCACCAGCCGCTCTCGCTGGCAGGCCTGCAACTCACCCCCGAGCAGACTGCCAGCCTGACAGCCCTCCGGAAACAAGCCCAAAAATGACATCTTCAATCATAACCGATGACCAATTCGGAGCAGAACATCCTACATTCCAAGGATCAAGCTGATTAATAATCAATTCCCTCCTAATATCTTTTTTTGTACATTTATTAATAGACCCGGAGAAACGACTAACAATCATAAGTTTCTCCTGGTAATATTGTCGACCCACGGCAGGCGAACACCTGCGAGCATGCGATGCGCAAGATCCATTAAATTCGTATTGTCAGTTCATAATTTTTCATGTTGATAGAAGTCATAGGAACATAAAAGAGCAAGGTCAAGCCTCGAACCCCTACCGTTTCTTTCATCGAATCTGCGACTCTGCACTTGCCCAAACTGTCGCAGCACTCGATGTATCACAATGAAAACCATAACGAGCATGAGATGGTCGTTTTCGATGTGAAAGGAAGCCGGGTGCGAGGAGATCGACGGCTCGGCAAGCATTCCGTCTCGCGATCCTCGAAAGAGGTAGACAGCAAAGCCCTGGTACTCCGGAGGGAAACGCAAAAAAGGTCGGTAGCCGCTCGCAAAAAGTAAAAGGTTGCCAGACTGCTGAACTATTTCGACCGGCTTTTTCACAAGGACACGCTAACCCAGAGACTGGTCATCTATCTGGACTTCATTAAAAACATCAACTTTTCTAACGGTATTAAGCACGCCAAGGAACAAGGCCTCGGTAATTTTAAGGCTTATGTTGGGAAGGGAAATAACAGCAGTTTGATAAAGAATGTGGTGAAGCACAGATGGTGGTGGAATATAGTGGAGTCTGAAACTGGAGCGAATTTGGTTTGGTCTCAGGCTCGGTAGAGGAAATGCATCGAGGCGTTAGGCACCTTTCCTGTTTCGTACCGGTCGAGCATGAAGATCACGAAAAAGGCACTTGACTGCGAATAGGCCTAGAACCTGTCAAAAATACACGTTTTCGATGAATTTTCATAGCTTTGGAAAAAAGGCAAGCGATTCCCAAAGCAACTGGTCGAGTATCCCTCTGCAATGCACTAGTTAAAGTTGCATAACCACCTCGAATTCAACTGGAACTTGAGCAACAAAAAGGCCTTATTCCTGAACCTCATGAACTACTACCGCGCGAAGGGGGAGGACCCATGGAAGGCGATGCCGCTGACCTTCCACCTGAAGGGCGCGGAGGGGCCATAATGGACCCAGTTCGAGAAAGCCTTCATGGCCCGCGAGGACGGCAGATCAAAGAAAAAGAAGAATTTCTGGATCGTCAAGCCAGGCTAGAATTCAAACCGTGGCTGCGGAATCGAGGTGTACGAGCGGCTGGAAGATATAAAGAAATTCGTGGAGTAGCGGGAAGCAAGGGGCAACAAGCGCACCACGATAGTCCAGCGGTACATCCAGCCGTTCCTCTACAACCGCAGGAAATTCGACTTCCGCTGTTACCTGCTGGTCACCTCGGTGGGGGGGATCAAGGCCTACTGGTACGAAGAGGGCTACGTCCGCACCGCCTGCAAAGAGTTCACCCTCAAGAACCTGAACAAGCTGATCCACCTGACCAACGACGCAGTCCAGAAGAAGAGCGAGGATTATGGCAGGTTTGAGACCGGCAACAAACTGTCCTTCCAGGATTTCCAGAAGTATCTGGACGGGCTGGGCTCGAGGCTCAGTCTGCAGGAGGATGTCGTGCCCAAGATGATCGCCTTGGCCGTTGACTCTGTCAAAGCCACTTTCACCGAGCTGGATAAGAAAAGACGGGGCTTTACGTTCGAGCTGTTCGGGCTGGACTACATGCTGGATGCCAATGGCGAGACCTACCTGATCGAGGTCAACAACAACCCCTGTCTCGAGCTGAGTGCCCCGATTCTGGCCCGGATCATCCCGGCCGTGATGGAGGGGGTGTTCAAGGTGCTGTGTTGATCAGATCGCGGTTGACCCGCTGTTCATGCCACCGGAGGCGGATAGCTGGCCTCTGCTGAAGCGAGGAGGCTGTCCTGACAAGGTCTATGAAAACAACCGGTTCAGACTGGTGTTCGACGAAAAGTCGGAGGGCGAGGAGCTGGCCAGCCAGCAGCCCTTCAAATAGGCCCCCGTTCTGACCTTCGAAGAGATGGAGGAGCAGGAAGACGAGTTTGAAGAGGATCAGTGAATTCATTCTGTGAATATTTTAGCATGGATGGGTAGGAATACTGGCAGCGCTATGAGGAGTTCGTCTTGGTGGGGGTCGTCGACCAGCTGCGGGAGGTTGAGGAAGTGGTCTGGTTCTAGCTGGCAGCGCGGACCATAGCTATAGAAAAGCCCAGACCCAAAAGGAGACCGGTTGTGGAGCATCCTCAGCCGGTCTAAAGCCCGAAGGCTCTGGACGCGGACAGCCACCAGATGATCATGCTAAAGCTGAGGGAGGATCAACGCTGGCTTGAACGCAAGCGTCTGGAAGAACTCAAAAGAAATGAGTTTGCGGAGCGCATCCGCAGGCTTGAGGAGAAATAGCGGGAGGCGGAGAACGAGCTGATGCAGAGAGAGTAGCACAGGAGGAGGGCCCAGCTGAACCTGGAGCAGCAGGTGGCCCAGCAGCAGGCCCGTAAATACCAGGAGGCGGTCAGCAACGCCAGACTGGAGGCGGTCATCCAGAACGAGTTCCTCTATGAAAAGTTAGAGAGGGAGCATTACGAGCAGCATAAGGCGAGGCAGGCTGAAATTAGTCAGAAGCTGATGAGCCGACACTATCTGCTGGAGCCGATCGACCACCAGTCCATTAAGCGCCATGGCGAGCGCTTCCTTAGGATGCGGGAAGAGCTTAATAGAAGGCATCAGGAGGAGATCTAGCTGCAGTTCCAGTCGCAGGGCTACAAAAAGCCGAACATCAAGCTTGAGATTGCGGAAATGCTGCGGGAGTAGAGGAGAAGGGTGGCCCAGAAGTAGCAGGAGGAGAGGACGAAATCCCTTCACCGCCTGGAAAAGATCAAATCCTATTCTCAAGGGGTGCTGAGTGCCCGGAGACGGACCTAATCCAACCGAGAGCAGAGCCAGAAGGACCACAGCTTCGTACAGAAACCAGTCAGACACTAATTCCGTAAGATCGACTACCTCAAGCGGAAGTCCGAATAGGGGCTGCAACCAGAACAGCGACTCCACAAGGTGCTGTCCCACAAAGAACGGAACTCCGTGCATTTCGTGATCTCCTAGCTGCAGCGGTACGACGAGGGCCTTAAAAGGAAATAATAAGTGGCCCGGGTGAAAGGCAGGCCGCAGGGATTCAGCAAGGAGTATATCGACCACATCAGCGTCAAGCTCAGAGAGCTGTCGAACTACTGATCTTTGTCATGGCTTATCTAATTGCAGATGGAGCGTGCTTCGCTGAGCCTGGACCGCAGGCTGCGGCTGGAACAGCTTGACATCAAAGCGAGGGGGCTGGTCACGAGGGCGAGGACACCCAAGGCGAAGAACAGTTCGTTGATCGACAAACTGTTGAAACTTGATCTCGAGGGGGAAAGCAGCGAGCCGTTGGTCTGTGACAAGCTGAACGAAAACAACTAGGAGAAGCAGAACGCCTACGAGCTGGCACAGAAGCACGCCTCGGACAAGCGCTAGAAGCCAACGATCAAGCGTATAACTGTGCAGCGAGCCAGGATCGTACTGGAACGGCAGCTCGAGCACACCATCCACACTAGGTTCGACGTGATGCGAGAGAAGCACACCAAAGAGAAGCTGAAAACCCGGGTGAAGTTCAATCAGCGTCACATGACCAGCGAGCTGGCAGCAGGCGTAGACCAGAACACCCAGAAAGGCATCCGCGCCAACTACAACGCCAGCATCCGGGACTAGTTCTAGGCGATGTTCTGCGTGCCAGTCTGAACAGATTATAAATCAAATGTAGTGTACGGGCTGCAGGTCGTTCTTCACCTAGAACGAGATCCTGCAGGAGGAGGGGCTGACCGTCGAGATGAAGAACTACTCTTATCCGATCAGGAGCCTGGATATCAAGAGGATCCTCAGGAAGACGATCAATTCACTGATCAACACTTTGGGAGGGGCGATTTATTGTAGTGTTGATGATGAGACTGGCTGTGTTATGGGGCTGCCTTTGACGAGGAAGGAGCAGGACTAGTACCGCCTCCTTGTCGAGGAGCTGGTGCGTGGATTCGACCCGAAAGTCGAGATGTCAAGGGAGCAAGTCAGGACTGTCTTCTTGCCGGTCATGTCTGCTGCCAAGGAGTTCACTGGCAAGTGGGTACCCAAAATCGTGGTCGAGCAGGGTGACCCCACCAAACTGTATACTTTTTCGGATACCCTGATCATCGAGGAGAATAAAGAAAGGCGGGAGTACGAGGTGATGTATGCCTATGAGAGGTATGCGGCGAGTTGCCATCGACTGAATGGCCATGAGATCAAGGAGGCGGCCTGCCAACGCGGGGTGGAGAAGCGCCCCAAAAAGGGGTTTCATGAAGGCTGCCATCCTTCTCCACTGTAAGTAAAGCAATAAAACAAGCAAAGCATACGCTTCGACTTCACAGATGAGCAGCTCATCACAGTCCTCTAGAACTATCTGTTCAAGGAGCTGTTCGAGCTGACGATGATCTACAACGCGGAGAGGGTGGAGAACTGGCTGTCGTTGAGGTTCGAGAAGGAGAGTGATGTCTCTACGGTGATGAAGATGGTGGAGAATAATCGGGAGGAGTTTAATAAATACTTGAAGTTGGATGTGGTGCTGCAGTCGAAGTTTGGCGGGGTTGGGGTTGGGGTTGGGGTTGGGGTTGGGGTTGGGGTTGGGGTTGGGGTTGGGGTTGGGGTTGGGGTTGGGGTTGGGGTTGGGGTTGGGGTTGGGGTTGGGGTTGAGGGCAAGGATAAGGAGGGCAAGGATAAGGAGGGTAAAGAGAATAAGGAGGGCAAGGACAGTAAGGAGGGCAAGGACAAGGAGGGCAAGGAGGGTAAGGAAGGAAAGGAAGTCAGGGAGGAGGTCTCTTTGAGGAGGGTGGAACATCATCCAAGAGTAAAATCAAAGCCCGAAGAGCGCAAAGAGCGGCCTGACCATATTTTCTACTACGTTTTTACCCACCTCAACATAAAGAAAACTGATCATTTTTTTACTCTGCTTGACGAGAAAGCCCCAAAAATCAGAAAAATAAGGGGTCACAACTCAATCCTGTTATAGTTTGAGGACATGGCTGCTAGAAAACAATTTTCGACTATGGTCAAGGAAAATTCCGGTTTGCTAATTAGTTTTGGTCATAGGGAATTAATACTTCACGGCGTGCCGACCGGCTTCATATCAATCCACAACATCTATGACCGCAAGGAGCAATAGCTCATCATGTTTATCAAGCAACTCACAAGGCGCTCTAGAATCGAGCTGTTGGACATCATAGTCGAACGGTCCAGCTGCCTGATCGAATGCTCCGTGCCAGACACGGTACACCTCCTGGACATACTGATCAGCAACCATATCATCCGGTAGGAATTCGGGTTGAAAGGCAAGAAAAAGGTCAAATTCATTCTGGAAACATCATGAACATCCAATGCTCCGTTTTTTATTAGGGAAGACGAAAGCGGGCTATTCTGCTATGAAGGGTGGGATTGAGTAGTGGCCGGGGCCTGGAGTCCAGTCCTTGCTGGGAGGGTGTCGCCCGCTTGAGAGGGACCAGCTCGCACCCTTTACGAAGGTGTCGTGGAGTTGGTAGTCGCCTGGGCCTGGGGTTATGTGCGCTTTCGATTTTGAGACGGTCGGTTTTCGGAGGAATTCTTGTTTGGTGGCGAAACTGGTTGGTAGATGGTACGCGCCTGGACCTGGCTGCTTGGGGGGCTGGGTCCGGGAAGGGGCAGTACCCGCCTTCCCGAAAGTACAGCGAGGTGCCGAATACGACCTCCTCACCTCATAGCTGCAGGGACCAGGTGTCTCCTTCTCCTTCGGGACAAATATCGGCTCTGCATACTTGAACCCCCTTGATTCGAGTGGTTTAGAGGCTTCCTTCTGGTGGCGCTATTTAGGAGGTGGATTTGAACCGTCTTTAGATGGGGCAGGTTGGTCTCGGCCTGGTTATGTGCTAGTGTGGGAGTGAGATTTTGGTGGGTTAAGAGGAGGGAAGCTGGTAGGCACCGGGGCCTGGGGTAGGGGGCTCTTCTTGTTTTTTCTTAATAATTGGTTCTGGTTCTGGTTTTGAAAGCGAAATTCTTTAGCTCATAATCTAGTAGTCTCCAGGACCAGGTAGTTTTTACTATTTCGGGAAAATATAAGCTTTCGAAAATTAAGCTTGAGGGGCGCTCTAAAACTTGTCTGCTGTAGGGTTGAAATCACCAGGGCCACTTAAATGACTATCCCGTTTGCCAAAAATCGTTTTTGCTTGCAAAATGTATTGCTCTTTTCAGTATACCTAGATTTTTCAGTATTATAACTTTGCGGACCTGGCCCCTTCTCCAGCTTTTTCTATGAAGGCCGGCCTCCAAATTAAGGAATGCTCCCAGTTGTAACAAACTCGCTTGTCAAGTATTGACCTGGCCCAGGTGCCCTCCCTCTTCCGGGCTGTGCCCTTTGGCTGGTTGTGAAAGTAATCCCCTTTTTCGATCTACCTTCATTCTTGGCAATATCATATTGTCCAACCCCTGGCCCGTCAACCGCTTGCTTTGAGGGCTGTCTGCTTGCCGTCGAAAAAGTGAATGACTTCGTGTATCGGGCACTTATTGATGTAGGCTGGGGGTCAGTACTTGGAGTAGCTGGCTCTGCGGGTGTGTCGTGGGAGGGGTACCTGCCAGCGATGGAGTAAGCGGGGGCACAGGGGAATTTGGTGTACATTTTTATTTGACAAAGGCTGGGTTATTGATGAAAGGGTATAAATCAAAGCCTGACCCGAGACTAAGACCACAGACTGATAATCCTCTTGATGACTTTTGGAATACCACAGCTCCCTCAAAGCTGCGGCATTTGGCCAACCAGCCCAGGTTGACAAAGCTGTCCTCTATCATGCAGCGAGACAGTCCGAGCAAGAAAGGAAAATGCAAAAAACTGAACAGCGAAAAAGTTTTGACTCGAGTCGAAAGGAAATCCGGCCTTTCCGTTAGGTGTATGAGCGGGATTTGAAACTAGTGTTTGATTATTTCCGGAAGATGGAGCAGCCGGAAGGAAAAATCATTATGGCGCGCTGCCCCTTCATAAGGGAATCGAAGGCGACCTAGAAAAAGCGAAGAAAAGGATGACTGCAGATGCTCATCAAAAAAGCCGATATTCGATGGGCTCACATCTGGCCTTCCTGCGGATACTGAACGGACGATGCTGAGCCGCGATGTCCTTGATGAAAAACTCATCCTGCTCTCCAAAGATGCCCTTGCCAGGCCCCTTTTCCTTCTTGGGATGGTAGTCCTTCTTGAAGTCTTCTGTCCAGAAGTTGTACTGAGAACTGCCGAGCGAGAGGCTGGAGGTGCTTTTGCTGGAGGCCAGCATTGCGCTTTGTGGGCGGATGGCCTGGGGCTGCTTGAGGTGGGTGATCGCCTCTGCCGGCTCTTTTTTCTTCAGCGCGGGTTTGTACTCACCATGGCCTATCTTCGGCGTGACTTTTCCGCGATCCGCCTTTCTCTTTTGGATCGGATTGCGCTGGTCCTCAAGGTCCCATCCCAGCACCAGTTTTTCCTCCCCTGGTCAGTAACGGACTCAGCTTCATTGTGTATAATGTTTTTCTTGGGCAATCAAAAACGTGATGAGATGGTGCTGGCCAAGGTCAACGAGCTGTCCAAGCGTGGCACCAGCGGGCCCAGCGCCAAGCCCGCCCCCGTGCCAAACACTTTCTCAGCGAGTTACCTGGCGCAGTCCCTTCGGCTGAACGACCGTGAGGAAAGCAACTCGCAGGTAGCCCTTCGCTTCATGAGCTCGAAGTAGCTGTCGATAGAGTACGAGAGGAAGGTGAAGATCACTCTGCCTTACTCGCAGATCATGAAGATCGAGCTTCATGAGGAGCGTGGGGAGGTGATCCTGCAGTACAGGAAGATGCCGAGAGACTCGACCAATATAGTGCAGCTGGTGTTCGCCAAGGAGTATTTCAAGAACGCGGGGGCTCGGCGTTCCTTGCGCAGCAAGTTTGAGGAGGAGGGGCTAGTGGTCACCCAGGACCCTGAATCAAAGAAGGAGAAGGACGACCCCGACGACGACAAACTCCGGTTCTAGAAACTAGGCCCAGACGACTACAAACGCCTGCAGACCATGAAATCGACTCTAAACCAGTACAGCGACGAGGACAAGATCCGGGCCATGGTATAATTCATGCGCGTGAGACCCGACTACGAAGGCCTGCACTGCCCAGTATTCACCTGCAATTCTTACTCCAAATTCTATAAGGACCACAACCAGCTGCGCAACCACCTGAGGCAGCGGCACCCTGAGCTGTCGGCCAGCAGGGTCGAGCTCAACGAGTCAGGCAGCTGGGAAATCGACAGCAAGGCCATCAACTACGTCATGTGCTTCGCGAAGGCCTTCCCCCAGAACACCAAGAAGATCGTCAAATGGTTCAAGAGGAAGCCGCACTGAGCTAGATCGCGTCGAGCATCCCGCCCCTGCGCTCTCGGATTTCGATCACCCGCAGTCTCGCCTCCTTGAAGCTGGCCGCCTACCATCGCACGGACTGAAACAGGACCTGCTCCCTGCTTTTCAGGAGTTGCTAGGTCAGGTCGATCCACCAGATCATCTAGGTGGACTACGTGCTGTCCTAGGATTGGAAGGACGATACTTCGTTGAGGAGGGTGGAGAGGTCCTCGCAGGTCTGGGTGGGGTGGGTGTAGGAGGCTGGGTGGGGGAGGCGGCCGATCAGTTATTTAGACATCGCGAGGTAGGCGGTCAGCCTCTAGCTGCATCGATCATACACCTAGCAGTACTACCCCTCCGCCTTCACAGCCAACTCCCTCAACCCCAACCCCAGCCCATACCTCAACCCCCACCAGCACCCCCACCCCTGCTCACACGTCATGCGATGCCTCTCCAACCAGAACAGCAGCCTGTAGACACCCTCAAACAGATAGAACATGTACTCCAGGCGGTGCTTCAGCCTCTTCTTCCGCGCGACTATGAGTTCCGACTAGAATTGCTAGTCGCAGAAGATCACCTTTGAGATGTGGTCGGTGTGGCCCTCGCAGGAGGAGGATTTGTCTAATTGGAGTTTATTGGCTAGCTTTTGAGAAAGGCGCTAGCGCTAGCCTGCGAACAGAGGCGATTCGGAGACGTAGCTGTGAAGGTCAGTGATGCTGGGTCGGTCCTTGATGCGGGGCTCCACCATCCGAAGGATTCTTTAAGTTGCAAGGCTCTGCAAACCAGGGTGCTAGGAGTGCAAGGGCTATCGAGGCCAGCTCATCGCCCTGTCCCATATCTCTTTGATTGTCAGGCCTTGAGGAATAAGGTTGGGGTGGCGGTTGGCCATGAGCTCGTAGAGCACGAGGCCGAGAGAGTAGATGTCACTTTTGGGGTCGGGGTGTCCTTCCAGCTGCTCAGGAGACATGTAGCTGAAAGTCCCTGATATTTTTTTGGTGACCTAGCTGTGGTACTTAGCCAGCCCGAAATCCGCAAGCTTAAAGTCCATGTCCTCTTCATCGCCCACCCAGAGGATGTTGGCCGGCTTGATATCAAGATGCAAAATCTCGAGGTTCTGATAAAGGTGCTTCAGCGCATGCACCATCTGAAAGAACAGCCGGATGATCGCCTGCGGGGCCAGCGACTGCCGGGCTCGCCTGGTCCTGCCCTCCAAACTGCCCCTGCACTGCTCCATGACCATGTAGTGATAGTTGTTAGATGTGATGCTGCACTTGAGGATGCGGACGATGTACGGGTGGTAGGGTATTTCCCCGAGCATCGTGATCTATTTTGCGAGGGATTTGTCAGGTAGTTCGGCCATCTTGACCGCGAGTTTCAGGCGGGATTAATGCTCGCTTTTTTCACGGGCGACGTACACCGTGCCGAACGCCCCGCTGCCTATTGGCTCGTAGAGGTACAGGCTGAGCCCCTCGCCCTCGATGAACTTGCTGGGAGTCGTGTCTTTGCGCATTTCTGATTAATTTATGGAGCTTGAAAACGGATCGTCCGAGGGGTAAGGAGATATGGCGAATTTCTTAAACAGGAGTAAGCAGGGGGGCTCTGTAAAGCACTGGATATCGTTTTAGTCAGAGGGCGTCGAGCCCATGATGCTGGAGTCGGGGCATACCTGTCTCTGTCTGGTGGTGGGGGGGCCCTGCGAAGGCGATAAATGCTAGTGTTTTAGTACTCTCGAGGCTTGCACCTCAAAATGCTGTCAGTCCTGCAGAGCCCAGTCAAAAAACATGCCTGATTTCCTCATCGAATCGGGTGGCGACAGCTAAGACTTACAGCCCTTCGACATGACCGAATCAAAGATAGAAAAAGTCACCTAAAAGGCAGACCGCAAGAAAAAAGGCTGCAGCTGTGTTAACACCCGATGCTAGAAGAAATACTGCTCCTGCTTCAGCAACTTCATATACTGCGGGCGGGACTGCCAGTGCGTGAACTGCAACAACATGGGCTCCAGCGACTCCGAAAGCAGCATGGCCGTCTCAAAAATCATCACCAAATTCGAGTTTACGCCCTTTGTGATGTAAAGCGACTGACCGCCCCAAACCCCGTGAATACCGACCATTACATAAAAGGCGAATTCCATATGACATGGGGTGGGGTTGCGGGGGGTTGCCGGGGGGTGGGGCGCAGGGGGCATGCGGGAGGGCTCTGGTGGTTTTTTGATTGTTTATGTGGCCGAAGGTAAGTCCGTTGCTGGAGATGAGGGCGAGGGAGTATCACCAGCAGAAGCATCTGCAGGCTTTGCAGGCGATTCGCAGCAGGCAGCAGCCCAGGCGCCTGGCTATGAAGAGGCGGACCAACCCCAAGGCCCTCCAACAGCAGCGCGAAGTAACAAGCCGTATAAACTTTGAGAACCAGTTGCTGGTGCAGCGCATGCTGAGCATGGAGAACCGACTGCCCGCCAGGAGCACCAGGAGACTGCTGTCGGAAGGACGGAGGAGCAGGCAGGTGTCACTCGAGCACAGCAATGCAGTCTATTTCGAGAGAATCGCTAGGATCCGGGGCAGGGAGGGGGTGGTTACGAGGCCGGTCACAACATGATTTCAAAACATTTCGGCCAGGTCTTCCAGCAGACCCAGACGCTACGGGTTGCCGAGGATCAGCTCGGATAGCTGGCTGCTGGTCAGGCTGCCGTACTGGTCGACCCACCCTTCCAGCTTGCTGAGCAGCCATCGCTTGTGCAGGCGCATCAGCAGCTTGCCGTTGAAGTTGCTGGGGGTGAGCGCCTGCAGCTCTTGCTCGTCGAGGGCGTTGAACAGCTTTTTGATGCGGCGGAGGTCGGCCTTGGTGGCTGACTGCTAGAAGCGCGGGGATTCGGGCCAGGGGTGGTGCGAGGAGTGGTGTGGTCTGGCTGCCGTGAGGGCTGCGGGGACAGTTCCTTGCGGACCGGAGACCTACGGTCTTTAACCGCCTTGATATTTCCGAGGATCAGGGCCTAAATTCCTTGCTGCTTGGTGGCCGGCAGCCCGTGCCTCTGCACGAATTCGTGGGCCAGCTGCCCAGGGTCGCTGTGCGGGTAGCAGCGAAGCTCGTGCACCTAGTTGCCGATCGCAAGGTTGAATATCACCAAGGGTGCCTTCTTCAGGCGGGTGGGAGTGGCAGGCCTTGAAACGTCTTTCATTAATCGATTTCAACACCATGGACGACCCTGACCAACCGCTCCAGCAAAAGAAACGGGCCTTTGCGGAATACGGGCTGATCGCGCCCCTGTACAGTGCGCTCCGCAAGCAGAAGATTTACAAACCCACGCCCATCCAAAAAAAGGCATTGGGCTGTCTGCTCGAAGGCCGGGACGCAGTGATCTCCAGCAAGACGGGTTCCGGCAAGACTCTCTGCTACCTGCTGCCGCTGGTCAACCGGCTGTCCTCCCACAGCACGACCGTCGGGGTGCGCGGGCTGGTCCTAGTGCCCACCAAGGAACTGGCACTGCAAGTGACCCAGACCCTCAAGCAGTTCGTGCAAGAGACCACCCTGAAATACTCGCTGATCGTGGGAGGGTTTAGCTATGATGGGCAGTTTGAGAAGCTGGCTTCAAACCCGGATGTGGTGGTGGCGACCCCTGGCAGGCTAATGCAGCTGCTCTAGGAGACGGAGTTCAGTCTGGGCAGGCTGGAGATCGTGGCAGTGGATGAAGCCGATCTGATGTTCGAAATGGGCTTCGGGGAGCAAGTCCGAAAAATCCTCAAGAACACTCCAAAGGCCAGACAGACCATCCTCGTATCCGCGACCATCCCCGAGCAGCTCGGGGAGTTCGCCTCCTCAGGGCTGAAAGACTACCAGCTGATTAAAACGGCAGTCTAGGTGCCATCCACCCTCAAACTGAACTTTCTCATCACAAGGCCTGAGGAAAGGCTGCCCTGTCTGCTCTACCTGCTAGAAACTGTGGTGCGGGCGAAGGCCTGCCTGGTTTTTTGTTCGACCCGGTACGTAGTCGAGTTTTTGGTCGGAGCACTTGGCAGGCTGGGAAGGGAGCGAGTGGAGGGGCTGCATGGGAAGATGGATAGCTAAGCGAGGGCTGAAATCATGGGTGGATTTGGCAGGCAGGGAGGTGTGCTGGTGGTGACTGATGTCGCGGCGAGGGGGCTGGACCTTCCCTTCGTGGAGGTGGTGATCCATTTCGACTACCCCGCCAACTCCAAGATATTCATCCACCGGTCGGGCAGGACCGCCAGGGCCGGCCGCGAAGGGTAGGCGTACTGCATGCTCACCCCCTCCGAATCACCCTACCTGGCCTAAATCAGCCACCTCACAGAACGACCCACTCCTGCCAATAGACACCCGACAGCACGGTCATCAGCTACGGCAAGATACCAGTCTTTATCGCGGAACGGTACCAGCCCAAGATAGCAGCCCTGGTCAAAGACGATCCTTAGCTGAGCAAGATGGAGGCAGTCATGGACCGGGGAATGATGAGGTTCCTTAAAACGAGGAGTCCTGCGAATGGCCCTGCTGTCAAGTAGGCTGCTTCGTACAGGCTGTCCTGTGTTCATTTTATGTTCGGGCAGTCTGAAGAAGACGAAATCCATGAATTCCTGAGGAGAGTCAAACACTACGTCCCCAAACAGTCATACATCGAGCTTGTCAAGGAGAGGATGCTTGAGGAGGTGGATCAGGAAACCGACCCCTTTTTGAACGCTGTGTCGAAGATCAAAGAAACTAAGCAGAGCTTGGTCAGATCAAAAAGCATCAAGGCGAAAAAGCAAGAGAGGGATGAAAAAATGAGGATTGAAAGCATGGCGGCTGCTGATACTTTGGTGGAGGACTATGACCAGCCGTAAGAAAAGGCGATTTTGAACCCTTCGGGTTAAAAGAAGATCAGCAGGGGCAAGAAATCACTTCAGAAAGGGTAGCAATTTTATTTGTCAGTTGAAAAACCGAAAAAAGCTTTTTTTAGGATGACAATAAAATCAGGGAGGATACATCTGCGTGGTTTGCGGATGAGGAGGCAAGCCGGCCAAAAAGGCAGAAGCACGTTCGCGTTTGGGACAAATAAAAGAAAAACTTCAAGTTCAAGTCCGACGCAGAAGACAAGCTCTCATCCGACCGCAAAGGCGAAAAGGCCTACAAAGCATGGCAGAAAAAATACCAACTCCGGCTACAAAAAGAAGGCGAAGCCTAAGACACCGAGCGCGTACGAAAAGGCTAATTCTTCTTCAAGCAAAGGCGCAAATACCGACACGGCTACCACGACTCCAGCAAAAGCCAGGGCAAGAGCTAGCTGCAGAGCAGAACCCAGATCATAAACAAGAAGATCAAAAAGCGCAGATGATTCTCATGGGGTCAATGCTACGACCATTTTATGTCTTTGAGGTCGATGCCCTCCTTTATCATCTACCAGAGCGGGCTCAGCTCGCGGAGTTTGTGAACGGAGGCTTTGAGGTCCTGGATGAAGCGGTCGACTTCTGACTCGGTGGTGAAGCGGTTTATGCCCACCCGGATTGAAGTGTGTGCGAGTTCGGGCTCGATTTTGAGGGCACGCAGGACATAAGACGGTTCTAGAGAGGCGCTTGTGCAGGCGCTGCCGGAGCTGACCGCGTACTGCTTGATCGCCATCATCAGGCTTTCTCCCTCCACCCCCGCGATTGAAAAGTTGAGGCAGCCGTGGATTTTCTGGGTGAGAGAGCCGTTGATCTTTATCTTTTACCAGCTGCTAATTTCCTGTAGGACTTTTTGTTCGAGCTTTTAGATGTGCTGTCGATCGAATTACATGGTGTCTTGGGCGATTTGGGAGGCTTGGCCCAGCCCGACTGCCAGGGCGGGAGCCACCGTGCCTGACCTTAGACCCCGTTCTTGGCCTCCCCCGTTAAACAAGGGATGCATTCTGATCTTTGGCTTTCTCCTGGCGTACAAAGCGCCGACCCCCTTCGGCCCATAAATCTTGTGTCCTGAGATCGACATAAGGTCCAAGTTCATCGCCTCGACATCAATCGGAATTTTACCATAAGCTTGGGCGCAGTCCGAATGGAAAAAGACTTTATGCTTCCTGCAGATCTGCCCTAAGGCCTTGAGATCCTGTTTGACTCCGATCTCGTTATTGACACACATGACGGTCGCCATGATAGTGCTGCTCTGGATTGCATTCTAGAAGGCCGTGAGATCGACCACCCCATCAAGTTCGACTGGCAGATAGGTCACCTTAAAGCCCTATTCCTCGAGTACCCGCAGGGAATCGAGCACGCACTTATGCTCGGTCTGAAGGGCCACGATGTGATCTTTGGTGGCACTTTTGTAGAACCGAGCCACCCCCTTCAAAGCCATGTTGTTGGCCTCGGTGGCACCCGAAGTAAAGATGATTTCCTTTTCGTTGGCGTTGATGAGGTTGGCGATTTGCTTTCTGGCCCTTTCAACGCCCTCCTCAGCGACCCAACCAAACTAATGGTTCTTGGAATGCGGGTTACCAAACACCACCGTTTGGTAGGGCATCATGGCGTCGAGCACACAAGGGTCGATGCGGTTGGTAGCCAGCGAGTCAAAGTAAGCTACCTGGGCAATCGCCCTGCCGAGCCCCCTCACAAGCTGCATATTACCTTAATGCCACAAAGAAATACCAATAAAAGGCAATCACTCGTCAAAGTCGATGAAATGGGATTTGTCCTCTTTCATGTAGTCAGGGGTCTTTTTTTACATGAAGATGAACATCCCCTAGTCGCTTTCCTTGTGGATCTTGGTCAGGCTTTGGTACAGGGTGTTCAGCTACTGGCCTGTGCGGGTGTAGAAGGCGATCCCGAGGGAGCAGTCGATCTAGTGTGACGGTAGTTCTCGGATCGAAGGGCAGCCGAACCCCTCCTCCTGGCGTCTTTTGATGTAGGCGGGGTCGATCGACGATCGGATGTAGTGAGGGTCAGTGTAGATAAACTTGTTTTTATTTTTCCCAACCATAAAAAGCGCACTTTTCGGCCTACCCCCAATCACCCCACTAAAATGAGGCAACTCAAACATTTTTTCAAGCCCGGCAAGATACTTCGGCTGCGGGGTGTCAAGCCCCAGCCTGCACAGCACTATAATCGCCAGACTATTCCTCCATTCCATATGCTCCTCGCAAAACACTGTATCCTCATCCCTCTCAAAGCACTAGCAAGGTTTTGCGCCCGCCTTTTTCAGCAGTTGTTCAATGAGCATCACTCCGCTGTTGTTGATGCAGATGCGGAGATTATGCATTTCTTTGAGAGGGTGCTGCTTGGCGAGGGCCTGCAGACAGTACATGATCTGGGAGGGGCTGTACCACTCGCCTGGGTTGAGGTCGAACTCTTGTTTGGCGGTCCTTGCGATTGCGTGGATGCCGAAGGGACCGTCTTTGTCGGCCATCAGGTTCATCATTTCTGGTGGATTGAAGTCCTACTTCAGATGTTTTTGAAGCCAGACCAATAACTGCATCTGGCCAGTCCTGAGCATACACCCCCACCCGGAGTCTGAAGTCAGGCCACCCTCCAGCTCCGGAAAGTCCCTTGTGTAGGTGATCCACACAATTTTGACGAACTCCTGCCTCAGGCGTTCAATGTCCTCCTGGGAGGCTACAGGGAGGCTCCTGCCCAGCAGCCATACCACTGCCCCCTCCACCCGCTCAAGCGCCAGGGCATTAAAATACCCATAGAACTTGTACTTGAGGCTGAAGCCCATCTCCTTGGCCTTTTCGTACATGAACATTTGCAATAATCAATCGTTACCGGGCTCAAGGAAAGGAAACTCGGTGTGGGTTTTGATGTAGTCCAGGTACAGCTTTACAGCAGGCCTGCCTGCCACTCGCTCGAAGGATTTTATGCGGCTGCTGATCCAGTAGGTGGTTGGCATGCCGTTGAACTAGAGGTCTTTTATTTGGTTCAGCACTCCGTCCATCCTCAGGATCTGAACGTTTTCGTTCCGGGCCAGTTTTTCCCTCAGCTAGTCCATCTTGCGATCCAGCTTTAGAGTCTTGATTTCCCTTTCATACACGATGTACAAAAGCGTTTATTTTTTGGAATCAAGAATTTTCTTTTTGAAGGTTGCAGAGGTAACTTCATGCTCACCCGGAGAAGATGTTTCTCCAGCCAAAACTGCATACCCACTATAATCCGCCATGAATTTTCGAAGCCCCAATGTTGCACCACTGACACCCTCCGTTCCTCGCAAAGGCATGTGGTATTGCAGGTTGTCCGTGGAGAGGAGATACACCTAAACCGTAAGCGAGTCATAGCGGAAGATGGAGGCCAGACTGAGATAGTACGGGTTGGTGGGCGATACAAGACAGCAGATGATGTCGCGTTCTGGTTTGCATGCTTGTGTGACGGATTGGGTCACAGTGTTGGTGTAGTCGTTGGGGGTGGCATCTAGAGGGTGGAATAGAAAGAGGCCTGGTTTGCGGGGTTGGTCTTTGAGGATTGCTTCGATGACCCGGTCGCTGTAGGGCAGCAGGTCAGCGGCCTTGCAGAGCCAGCCGAAAAGCAATAGAATCATGAAAAATACCTGACAAAGTCATCCAGAAAGATAACCCCGAGCCCCTTGCGGTCAATATCCTGCAGCAGGCCCACCACCGCATCTTCTTCAGGGTAGGCCTGCCGCTGCTCCATGAACTCCAGCACACTATAAAACGTTATGTGGCCAGCCTCATCCCCCAGCACCTCATAGACCTTCGCAAGGGCCTGCTCGTCGCACTGCCGGCGGATGTGCCAGACCGTGTTCCGGCACATCAGTTACAGCAGCATCGCCTTGAGGAGGATGTCTTTTTCACTGCGGCTTTAGACTCTTGTTTTGCCGCCTGGCAGGAGGAAGCGGGTGGTTGGCTGGCTGGCGAGGTGCTTGTGGATGGAGAGGAGTTGGTCACGGTTAGGCAGGGTGGAGGTTAGGTCGGACATGTCAAGGGCCTTGATCGAGTCCAGTCCCAGCCCGTGCAGCCCCTGCTTCTGGCGGCACAGGCCTGCCAGAGCATGCAGGTGCAGCAGCTCCTTCAGCACCAAGAAGGCCATTTCCTACTGCATACGTTAAACTATAACTTGTTCACAAGAAAGGACGGTCACGCTTCCTCCTCACCTCCTCGAACAGCTTCAGCCTCTTGACGTTGTACCCCTTGGGGTAGTGGCACACCCCGCGCTTGTCGCCCCGGGCCTTGTCTTTTCGCAGCTAGACGTACTTTTCTTTGTTTTGGATCAGCATCAGGCATTTCATCTTGCCTGTCTAGCCGTGCTCGCCGAAGTAGACGGTCGGGATGACTGCTGATTTGCGGGATTCCGTGCGGTGGGAGTGCCGGCTGACCGTGGCAGACAGTTGGTCGGAGCGGCGGGGCAAGCGCCGGGTTGGAAGGTTGAGGGTTGTGTAGAAGGTTGAGGGAGGGGTTGGCACGTGGAAAGGTTGCAGAGGGGGTTAGAACTGGCGAGGGGCTGAAGACCGTGATCTTGCTCGCTATTGCAGGATATCGCTTGTGCAATGGCCTCCGCCCGTCCTGGTGACAAAGTTGAAAGGTTAGTCGACCGTCTCAACCCTAGCCTCATCGAAGTCAGGGGCGGAGTCACTACCCGAATCACTACCCTTGGCAGCAAACGATTCGGGTCGAGAGGCCAAAGCCTCCAGCGCAACCTGCGCCTTCTTCTTGACCAGGGTCGAGGCGATAGCCCGAAGGATTTCATTGCCGATCAAGAGATAGTCATGGGGAAGCCAGTTCTTTGGGTTGTTCTAGTGCCCCTTAAACGAGCATTCCACGGTATAGACCTGCGCCTTTTTCCTCTAGGACAGCAGGCGGTAGGTTGCCACCCTTTCGGTGCCCTCTCGGTCTTTAGAAATCTTGTAGTTACAGTTCTCAAAGCAAAACAGGTTGCTTTTCTGGGCGATAAAGTAGGGCAGCAGCTGCGCCTCAAGCAAGGCGGCAGGGCTGTCTTCCGCGCAGCCATAGAAGAAATAGCCATGGCGTCGTGAATGCCCGTGAAAGTCCAAGACGTAGGCCACCTAGACATTCCTGCTGAGCTGCGAAAGATACTATTTAGCGTGCGTTATCTCGGGGTGGAGGGATGGCGAGGGGTACTGCCACTTCCGGTTGAGGTCGTGCCCGCTGGCTGAAAATCGGTAGTTGCCGAGTACGACTCCGTCGGGGTTGAGCATCGGGATGACGTGGACTCGAAGTGTTCGAATAGCCCTTTGCTTTGAGGGTGGTCGCTAGCCAAAAATCGGAGCAGCCCTTCGATCGCGAAGCTACCGACTGACTCGCCCGGGTGGACCCTGCCTGTTATGATAATAGCCCGTTTGGTGGCAGCCGGGTGATGTCCGATCCTGAGGACAGGCAGCTTCCTGCCTTCCAGACTATACAAAGCACATCTTTCTCGACCTTGGCAGGCAGCTCGGCGACCATCCTCAGCATCCTGGCATAGGTGTACGGAAAGGCGTATGCAAAGGCGACAGTGGTTTTGGCCCCAACCCTCGAAAAATCGTAGGTGAAGGTTAACGAATAATAATCTACCTCATCAACCCTCCGGAAGAAGTCATAGGAGATGGCGGTCCCGGCCCGGCCCCAGCCGTTGTTGATACAGATGCAGGGCTTCATCCCGTTCTCATACAGCGATCTCCTCTTGCGGAAGGGCAGCACTCGGAAAGTACACGGTTTGTCCAGCCCCTCCACCTAGAAGAAGTACCAATGCCCGTATGCATCCTTGCCGTTGTCTCTGCTGATCTGGCAGAAGAAGGTGCTATCCCGGGCCGAGAAGGCCACTTTGGCCAGATTCCCGGATTAGAACTGAGAGCGAAATAAAATGGAGGAATGGAGGGGCCGGCCTTGGTCGTACAGTAGTGGAAGACGGTTGAACTATTAGAACTGGTCGGGCGGGGATTTGGTCGGGGGAGGGGTTGGGGTGGGGTCTGGGATGTACTTTGATTGTGGGGGGGCGGAGTTACACTGCTCGATCTGGAGGTTGGCAGGAGGGTGATCTACACCCAGTTTGCGGTAGATCGGGTTGGGCTCCGAGATCATGGCCAGGATGTTTGGGCCCGGGCCAACAGGGTCCACAGAAGGCCCCAGCTCGGAGACTCAGCCTCATCAAATTCCATGAGCGATTAAATTATCATCGATCATGTCTTGCGATAGTCATAGTCTCGGTAGTCCCTTCTGTCACGCCGGTAGTAGTGGTCGTCGTGCCGGCGGTGGTCCGATCGGCGGTGGTCGTCGTAGCGACGGCTGCGGTAGCGGCCTGATGTGGAGCTGCTGGAGTCGTGTCGGTCGTAGTGGTGATGGTCGTTGTGGTGGCGGTGTCTGCTGCGGGACCTGCTCCGGCTTCGAGACCTGCTTCGCGACCTGCTCGCGACCTGCTTCTAGGACCTGCTACGGTCCTTGTAATGCCGACGATGCCTACGGCGCGAATCTCTGCGTCGGTGCTAACTACGCTCTCTTTACCTAGGCTGCAATTTCGCAGCTCGGGGACCACCACGAATTCAAGCGGAGGAGGGGCCTGGGCCGCAGGAGGGGGCTGGTCAGCCGATGGGAAGTCTACCTTTTGGTTGTACCTGCGGAAGTATTCTGTCAGAGTGGCCTGCTCGGCCTCACTGAAGGTGTCCAAGCTCGTGCCGATGTCTCTTCCGGATCTCCTTGTGGATGTCGGCCAGCAGGTTGTCGGGGGAGTAACCCTTTCCACGACTTCCAGAGCATTCTTAGCTAGTCTAGTGCCGGGCCTCTTGAGGGGGACTGCTCGGGCGTGGCAGGCTAGCTGGGGTTTGTTTGGGGGGTTTCTGCTTCGATGGAATAGACGCGGGTGAAAAGCACGAACGCCAATTTTTCGCAGGCGAGGTTCCATTCCGAGATTCGCGGAGGAGGAGGTTGTAGAGCCGGAGGTAGGCAGCCCGGCAGGCGCATTCTGGATCAGTTGCAGCACTTTATCACAGGCGTCAATCTACTTTTTGAATTTTTTGGACAGCCCAAAAAAGCACCGGTAGAAGGCCGGCAGCGCCCCCCTGCTCAGCCCGGGCCCGCAGCAGGCTCTCCAGCTTTTCTCTGGATTCCTCCATTAATTAATCGTTGGTCCGCAGATTGTTGCTTCAATACGGGATGAAATCGCATACCGAGAGGCTCGAGGAGGAGCGCAGGCGGAGCGCAGGCAGGGGCTTGCCAAGGCTGCGCTTGGGGCCCGCGCCCTGCTCGAGAGGTGTGGGCTCAGTGAGGTCGAGGCTGTGCCTTTGCAGGCCTGCGGCAACGGAGTGCTCAGGAAACTGGTCGACCGCAGCCGCCAGGCCACAGAGCAACACGATTCTGCCATCTACAAGGCGAAATACAAGCTGGCCGAGGTGGGTGTCATGGTCGAAAGTACCGAACACCTCATCCGCCAGAAGGTGCACTAGTAGC
>NW_026262891.1:0-32909 GCF_025434085.1 Hippocampus zosterae | reverse complement strand
CTACCAAACCTTAGCCTCTTGAGACTACCACTGCAAACTGCGTGCTAGGGGGCTGCGAATAATTGCACTCTGAGTACACGATAACGGTGTTCAAACGGCTGGCACAGGTCTTGGCCCCGCCGAAGATAGGAAAACTGCTCCGGACTCAATTGCGGATTCTGCTTGAGAGCAACTTCAGTCACTATGCCAAGACATTAGTGAGGGGGCTAGAACATATCGAGATCGCCTACCCGAAGGACAAACTTAGGGCTTTACTCCCTCTCGTAAGTGCACCAAGTGAACTGCCCTCTCCAAGGATCCTCATTAACCCGGGCCTGCAGGACGTCTACTTTCGAGCTGCAGAACGACTCGGCCTGAAGAAAGGCAGCTGGGAGGCGAAAGCTCAGCCCGCAGATCCCAAGCGTAAGAAGCGCCGGGTTGAGAAAGAGTGCGAGGGCATGATCGACATGGATCCGCCTTAACAAGAAATTTACTGCCACTATCAGGTCGCACAGCTGAAGACCACTGATCCTAAGCGTCGCAAAAGGGCGCTGCTTGGGATCCTCAACAAAGGTATCGAGCCTACTATCGCCTTCAGGGCGATCTGCGCCTACCTGGGCTTCGACCCCGAGCAAATCCCGATTGAAATATCTGCCTCGCAGATCGACCCGAAGAGTTTGTCCCTCTACCTCGAGACTCTCCCCGAAGTGTTCTCTACCCTGAGCCAGCTCATCTTGGCCCACCCTCCGACCCTGGACGTCTTACTGTCCATCCCCCTGGCAGCGATGCGCTCTGGCAACAAGGCCATCCACAAACCTTTATACTCCTCGATCCAGGGCTACTACCACTGCTTCGAGGCAGGAGTCTGCACCGGGTTCGACTAGCAAGCCCATAGCCACATCGTGCAGGCCCTGGGGGCGTTGACCGAGTCGACCTTCAGCGCAGTGCCCTTACCGGTGCGGGTGGTGCAGACCTGGGCAGATATGGACTGCCAGGGCTTTTTTAACAACAACCTGCTTTCAGCCCTGGAGCGTCTGCTTTGCCATGGCAGTATGAATGACAAGATGGCAATGGCTCTCTCTAGAATCATCGGGTTTGTGATCGACCGCAGCATCCGTATTGAGTACCGCATGCTGGACAGGCTGGCCGGGCTGGTCGGCCAGGTGCAGCAAGTCGCCGCCCTCGATATTCTCACTGTGATAGGGAAGCTCGCTCCTGCCCAACTCGCGCATCTAGAAGGGGAATCGGTCAACCTTATTCTGGACTATTCGATAGGCCTTATCGAAAAGGCGTACTCTTCTACCAAAAGACCAGCGAGGACTGAGTGCTGTCCGATTTCGTGGCAGGCCTGGTGCCTCAGCTGACTGCCTTCCTGCAGGTCGACCAGCTGCTGGGCAGGTTCGCCGGGCTGCTGGAGCTGTCCCCGCACTTCGGGCTGAGGCAGGCTATCTCTAGCGTCTTCGAAGCTAGCACGCTGCTCTCACAGCAATTCAAAGCGGCAATCCGGCAGCTCCAGAGCACGGTCAAGCAGGGTCTTGTAGAGACATTTGACGAGGGCAGGTTCGCCGAAGTGGCGGCTGCTGTCCACCCTGCGAATGACGCTGAGCTTGGCCTGTTCTCCTCTGCCTTGCTGTTCTTTAGCAGGCAGGAGTCTTACCTTCTGCGGGTGGCGGCCAAGGAGAGGCTGATGGAACTAATAGGCTCTGGGTCCTTGGAGTTTGCTTGCAAGCTCGATCAGAAGGTGACTGCCCGTCTGAAACTGGCAGTCACTCATGAAAACGAATTCAAGGCCATGGCGGAAATATTCATCGCCTGCCAGAGAGTTTTTGTACGGGAGCAGAGTTGGCCCAGCGAAGACCATGAAAGCCTTTCCCCTCTGCTTTCGAGCCTCGATCAGACCAACCCAATCAGCCTGCTGATGTCCCTTTCCCAAGGCAAGCGCCTCAAGGGCATGGCCATGCTCAAAGAGCGCAACGAGATACTACTGCTGCCTTTCGTGTAGGCAGTCCTGCGGGGCTTTCTGCGAGAGGAAAGCAAGTCCAAACAGGGCCTTAAGACGCAATGGCCCGCCCTCAGCCAGGCAGCAGTGTCCCTCTACGGCCAGATCGCATCCAGGCAGCCCCCCGGCGTGGTCAAAAGGATGCTGCGGAAGCTGATCTTCAAGGGGCTCGGCAGCATGACCTACCGGCAGCTGGACGCGGCCCTGAGCAGGCTGACCATCAGCGACAACTCACTGGAGGGCTGTCTGAGAGAGCAGGGGCTTGAGCGCATGCTCGAGGAGTTCTCGAGGCCGGCTGCTCCTGAAGGGCTGAAGGAGGACGGCTTTCAGAAATTCGTGCACAAAAGTGTGTTCCAGTATCTCAGGAAAGTGGAGGGCGAAGACAAGGACCGCAAGGAGGCTAGGCTTAAGCTGAGCACTGCCGTGCGCGGGCTGATGCTCCGGATCCTGTTCAAACTGGACCGCTCCATCTTTGTAACCGAGATCCCGCCCCTCGTCAAGACAGTCGTGGCCGACCTGCGCAAGGGGGATTTTGACCTGCGCGAGGCCGCCCGAAAGTGCTTGCTGGACGGACTCAAGGCGGTTCGGGGGTGCATTTTCCCGACAGTACTGCAGCAGCTCAAGGAAACTCTCAAGGACGGCCACGAACTGCACATCCTCAACTTCACCCTCAACAAGGTCGTAAGGTCTCTGGGACCAGACCTGGCTTATTACTCGGAGGCGTTAGAGCAGGTTCTGCCCCTGCTGCTCGACTAGGTGTTCGGGGGGCTTGCTAAGGAGAAGGACAACAAGCTAACAGAAATGAAGATTCCCGAACTGACCAAACGCACCGCGCTTGATACACTCACTGCAATCGGCCAGCACTCGAGGCTAACAGTTGCACTGCCCGCCTTCCTGGGTGCGCTGGAAAGCACTCTTAGCAACAAATATCACGTGGAGGCTGACTTGCATCGGGTTACCGAGTTGTTCAACCACCTCGGGGCAGGCATCCAGCTGAACTTCTGCCCCGAGGACTGCCTGCCCACCGTGCTGCAGATCACTCGTCGCAAGCAGGCTCTTGGCAACCTGAGGTTGCCCGAGACCGGTCTGTGCGAGACCTAGCTCTAGGCGAGAGACCGTTTCCGGGCCAACTTCTAGAAGACCTACTAGGTCCAGTACGGTGCGGCCAGCAAGAAGAGCATCTTCGACAAGCTCAACAGCCGAGGCGGCCTCACCGACTATGAGATCAACTCTCTGGAGGTGGTCCTGGCGCTGGCCCTGCTCGAGACACTTGTCCAGCGGCAGAGCCAGCAGCTGAAGGACTGCACACAATAGGTCGAGGAGTTCTGCTTGCTGTGCCTGCAGAACGAGGACCAAAGAATCGTGGAAAAGGCCCTCCGGGTGCTCAACCACCTGTGCGCCCGTGATTCCATGCAGGCCCCCGCCAA
This sequence comes from Hippocampus zosterae, assembly GCF_025434085.1. NCBI lineage: Eukaryota > Metazoa > Chordata > Actinopteri > Syngnathiformes > Syngnathidae > Hippocampus > Hippocampus zosterae. The sequence continues at coordinate 29,504 of NW_026262891.1, read as the reverse complement.
ACTGCTGGAGCTGACCTTCGAGGGGCTGGGCAAGCTGGCCTCCTGCGACCGGGACATCGCCCAGCAGCTCTTCAGAATCGTCAAGCTCGCCCTGAAGGGGAACACACCTCTAACGCACCGGCACGTTGAGCAGGTCATCCGCACCATCCAGCTGGTCAGCGACCCGGAGTTCAGTCTGCTCGAGCCGGTGGAGTGCGTGGCCAACCTGGTCATCCGGGGCGTGGACTCCCCGGAGCTGGAGAACTGGCTGCTGGAGCTGCGGCAGGGCATGCTGCTGTCCAGCCGCAGTCTGGTTCGTGGGCTGGTCCGGGACTTGCTCGGTCAGTATTTGCTGACGTATCCCCTCGCCCCTGAAATCCGGGAAAACTACCTGCGCTTCTGCATTAAGCACCTAGAGGCAGCGTCCCAGGAGGCCAGGAGTGCAGTCCTGGGGTTGTTGGGCACCATCGTCCCCGCCATGAGCCTGTCCGAGCTGAGTCATTACTCGCTTCTGTTGCTGGTGGCCCTCGCACACTGCCTGCTCAAGGCCAGAGACAGTCCCGAAGAGAAGCAGTTGGCCGGGTCGGTTTACCAAGCCGTGCTGGAGCGGATCGACGAGACCAAGCGTCGAACATTCTGGCAGCAGGCGCTGGGGTGGATGGCCAACGACGACCATGGTATCCGGCTTGCAGGGCTGACCGTCTTCTCTGTCCTTCGACAGACCCCTGTCAGTATCCCTCCGGAGACAGCAAAGTCGCTGGATGCCCAGGTTAGCAGGATCCTCTCCGAAGCGCAGGACGAGCTGGAGCTGCTGCGGGATAGATTTTCGGAGCAGAGACAGCTCAAGCACGAGGCCCGGGGAGAGGAGTGGGCGGAGCTGCTGGACGGCTTGGCGGGCCGGGTCGAGTTCTAGGAAAAGAGGATGCTACTCATTCAGGACACTCTCCTCTATCTCAAGGAAGAAGAACTTTCAGTTGAGCAGTTTGTGCTGGCCGCCAGGCTGACCAATTTCCCGCACCAGGGAGTCGAGCAGGCCGCCATTGAAAACATGGTGCTGAGGCCGGCCCAGTTCCGAGACTGTGCCGAGGCCCTCAAGGACAGTGTGCTGCTCTACTTCAGGATCACCATGCTGCACAAGCCAACCTGCAACCAGTCCTACTTGCAATTCCTGCTCACTACTCTCGATTCCTGCAAGCCAGCCTACCTACCCGTTCTTGTCCTCGCCCTCAAAAGGCAGTATTCCGCGCTCCTGAAGTTCCAGAGGGCCGGCCAGGTCAAGCAGTTCCTGGTGACGATGGTAGCCTTCCTGGAGCACGGGGACGTAGCAGTCTGGCAGGACACCCTGTTGGTGGTCCTCTTCAAGACGATGGTCAACCTGCCCTCCCTCAGAGAAGCCGACCCCGAGGTGGGCGACCTTTACGAAGAGCTCTAGCAGAAGCTGAAGGAAAGGGTGGACCCGAGATGGCTGCACGAGCAGCTGATGCGCCTCAGGAGAGAGTTCGAGGCGCGCAAGAAAGAGCGCAGGGATGACCGGTTGAGGCTGGCAGTGACCAACCCCGAGGCCCACGCCCGGAAGAAGCGGAAGATGCAGTGATGTGATATGTCACAACCCGTATAGGCAGTCGCCCTATTCCTCGACCTCCTCCCTGCAGAGGGGGCAGAGACTCGACCTCTCCAGCCACTTCCTCAGACACTTCTCGTGGAACTCGTGCCCGCAAGTCAGCTGGGCGACTGGCGCCTTCAGGGTCGAGGCGTAGCAGATCGGGCATTATCCCTCGTAGCCGGGGTAGAGGTTCAGCCGGGGGTTGCTCTTGAGCACTAGGTCCATCCGGTCGTAGGCGTGCATGATCCGCTCCAGCCGTTGGATCTCGGTCTACTGGGCTTCAGGCCCCTTGCACACTATCCGGTGCAGCTCTGTGTTGTACTGCCAGATCTACTTGCCGCAGTCCTGGCATCTCACGACCCGGGCGTCCTGCCGGGGAGCCCTTCTCTGCTTGGGCTGGGGCTGGGGCGGAGGCAGCTAGGGTCCGGGGGCGAGGTGCCTGAGCTGGGTGAGGACGCAGTGGCGCTCGTGGGTGCCGTGGACTGCGCGGGGGACAGGCTTGTCACAGTGGCTGCACTTGCGGTCGGGCATGAAATGATCACTTTTTGACGCAGCCGATGCACGACTCGACAGGGTAGAGCTTCTTGACCCCGATGAGGCTGTAGTCCTCGCTCTCTTTCTTCTCCTGGGTGAGGAGCAGGGCCAGCCGCCGCTTCAGCTCCGCGAAGCCCTGCTCGAGGCCCTGGAGCTTGGTGTGAAGGACGCTGGTTTCCTTCTTGGCGAAGTCGTCGACCGCGTTTATCATCATCCGCAGCTTCTTCTCGTCGATTTCCTTTAGCTCCCGGGCGAACCCCTTTTCCAGGTTGCGGATGGTGTTCTGCAGCACCTCGAGCTCTCGCGCGGTCTCGTTCTGCTGGCTGCTCCGCTGCCGGTAGCTGACCTCCATCACCACCCGCTCGATCTCCTCGCGGTTCAACTTGCCTTCGCTCGAGGGGGCCTTCTTCTCGCCCTCCGACATGCGGATCTCGTTGATCTTGTCGACCATCTTGCGCAGGCCCGCCAGCTCCTTGGAGACGGCCTTGTCCTCCTCGCGCAGGCGCTCTAACGCTGCGTCGATCTCGCAGATTTTGTGGATGTCGAAAGTGGCCACGAACTTCTCGAGCTCTTCGGACATGCGCAGGGTCTTGACCACTCCCTTGAGGGCCTGGATGTCTTCCTCGGCCTCACGGACGGAGCGGTCGATGCTGCGGATCATGGCGGTGTTGTCCTCGATGAACGCCTTCTGCTGCATGGACTTGGCCTTGAGCTCGTCCAGCTGCGGCTCTAGCTTGTTCTTCACATCCGCCAGGGCCTTCTGGAACAGGTCCTTCTCCACCAGCTTGTGACTGATCTTTTCCTCGACCACCCGGAAGCGGCCGTTGCTGGCGATGGACTGCTCGGCCATCTGGTCCTCCAGCTTGCGAGTCAGCCGAGACAGCCTGTCCAGCTCGTTGGCGTCAAAGGTGGACTGCTTGGCCTTGTCAGAGGCGCGGAGGCTCTCCTTGGCCTCGCGGATGGAGTCCCTGACGAACTGCTCGTTGACCCGGTTTTCGAGCTTGGTCTCACAGTCCTTAATGCGCCAGAGCGTGTTCTTCTCGAGCTGCATGAACTTGGCTGCCGTTTCTTCCAGAGAGTTGTCCAGGTCCTGTCGGTTCTCGCGGATCAGTTCCCTGAGATTCTTCTGGGCCAGTCCGATCTGGTCCTCGACCCGGCCGATGTCCTTGCCGATGGTCAGCGGCAGGTCCTCCTGCTTCCGCTCGAGCTCGGCCATCCTGCCCTCCAGCCGGTCTGACAGCTCAAACAAGGTACGCACAGCCTCCCCGATCGACCCCACCCGCGCCCCGGCCTCCCGGGCGCTTTTCATCAGGGGACCGTCGTCTTTGCCGCCAGAGGCTTTGCTTCTGCTTAGTCTCTTGAGTACTTTCTCGTCGAGCAGCGCATCCGCAGCCAGCTGCCCGAAGCAGGCGGCCACGTCCTCGGGGAGCGCCTTGAGCCGGAGCTCAGCCTGGACTGCCGAGATGGAGTGATGGACATCCTCGAAGGTGTGGTGGATCGAGTCGAGCTCGACGCGGAGGGGCTTCTGCAACAGAGAGATGTCAAAGCGAGGGATGTCTGCAGCACTAATTTCCATAAATTTATTGCTTGCAGAGACAATCCGTGAGCTTTGCTTTGTTCATACTACAATCTTGCGGAGGCGCTGGGCCTCCCACTCGGCCACCCCACAGCACCCGGCCCTCCCCGCACATGCTCACCGGGCTGCTCAGGTCCAGCAGATCGCCCTCCACGAACACCCGCTCGCCCGTCACGATCCCGCAGAACTCATCAAGGCGGATCAGTCCCGCTTTCAGGTCGGTGAAGTAGACCTCGTCGCCGACCGCGTAGAGGGCGAGGGGCATGATCCGGTCGTCGTCCTCATAGAACACCTCAACCGCTCCGTCCCCCACGCATTCCAGGATCTGTCCGCGGCCTTTGTCGGCCACCAGAAGTCGGTTTTCCTGGAATCTGCAGGTTCCCCATGGCGACTTCACCTCGGGCCGAGAAAGCACGTATTCGCGTTGCTGCCCGCTCAGCTTGAAGAGCGCGGTCTTGCGACTGTCCACGTAGAACAGAGAGCCCTTATTTTAGAGGAAACTCCAGCACCAGCTGAACATCGTGCGGATGGTGACTTTCTCTATATCGCCCTCCAACCGGGCCCGGTAGAAGTGGCTGGTCCGCGAGCAGGCGAACAGGAAGAACTCGCCCTAGCCCGCAGTGATCGCGGTGACGTTGTGTTTTTCGGAAATAATCCGTGGAGGTTGCCCGGGTGCGAGAGCGAGCAGGTGGCCATCGCCGCCGACGAGCAGGCAGGGGCCCAGCTTGGCGACCGCCATGGGCCTGAACCCCAGCTCGATCAGCTCGGGCCACTCTTCCATTATAAAATAACCGATCTCTTAAAAAATATATTTAATTTCAGACGCTCACTTTCCGGGGTCGCTCTAGTCCCAGCAGCCGGCTGAAGAACTGCTCCACCTTCTTCCACCGCTGCGCCTGGTTCAAGTTCACCCGCAGCATTATCTCCTCGTCCTCCCTGCATAGCGAATTCTGCAGTATCGCCAGTGCCCGCTCCGAGTCGAACTTGCCAGCTGCCTGCACGGGCTGTGTCACTGGCTGCACAGCTCTATTCCGGGCAAAGAGATTGGCCCAAAACTCTGCTCTGGCCTGCAACTACGGCAGTCCAGGAGGTTCCTGAACCGCTCCTCCAAGTCGCAGTGCCGCTTCTTTGCCCAGCCCTTCGAGGGGATAGTAATGATGTTGGAATGCTCTTCGAGCAAGGCCTGCAAGTGCCGGCACCTGCACTCGGCCAGCCGCTGTCGGAAGGGCAGACTTTGACGGGAGGCAGCAGCGAGAGAACGGGCGAGCTGGTGAGGACGAGACTGCGGGGAGGAGGAGCACCTCTGCGTCCTCGAGAAAGTCCGCGACAACGAGCAGGAGCTCGGGCGGCAAGTGCAGCAGGGACATGGACAATTCACAATTAAGATTATCACTCTTCGCGATCCTCCTGGTTCATGAGCAGCTTCATGAGGTAATTTGCCCTTGCGGGAGGTAGCTGTGCCCTGGTCCTTCTGGTACTCCTCCCAGTTCTCGCGCTTTAGGAGGATGCCGCTGATGCCCTCCATCAAGTGGCTGTACTGCGACAGCATCCCCCCGAAGCCCGGCCTGCTCGCCGGCGAGTACTGCAGGCAGTTCACTATCAGCCCGACCAGCTCCTCCTGCACGCCGCGCTCGGCCAGCCGCTCAATTGCCGCCTCGAGGGCCGGCCAGTTCACGCGGCCCTCGTCGTAGCAGTAGAACTCGCGCTTCAGCTGTTCGAAGGACAGGCCCAGCGGAACTCCGTCTAACATCATGAGGGCCAGCATGCCCATCGAGAACACCTGCTGGGGCTCAGTTTCCCCAGGCGTCCCGCTGAGTTACTCGGGTGAGAAGAGAGACTGGTAGTCCGCGTAACTGTCAGGGTCGACGGGGCTGAACACCCAGAGCTTGGGCAGTCCGTCCGGAGAGAGGAAGACCAGTTCGGGCTCGATGTCGAGGGAGAAACCCTGTTGGCAGAGATGGTATCCCACCTCCGCGCAGGCCTTGATGACGAGCCAGACCTCGGAGTCCAGGTAGGCCTCCTTCTTGCTGGCCCTGCGAAGGTGCAGTTGTCGCAGGTTGAAGTTGAAGTAGTCCCAGTAGGAGTACAGTCCTCGAGAGTCTGCCTGGCCGCAGGGACCGCGGTCGACCTCGTGGCCGTAGAAGCGGACCAGGTGCTCCGAGTGCAGCCCCTGCAGCCAGGCGGCGAGGTCGAGGGCGCGGGGGTCGAGGGCGGCGGAGTAGAGGCTCATGATGAAGTAGTAGGGGGCAGTGCGCTTTTTGTAGATGGTGAGGTGGCCCATGGGCGAGGCCACCTTCTCGTAGGGCTAGAGCTGCATCTTCTCCTTGATCGAGGGTTAAACGAACACTACCCCATTATTATAACCCTTTCCTTCATGCAGGATATTTTGCGGGCCAGGAGGGAACGCCTCTCCATGGCCATCCGCCGCCAGGGCAGGCTCGACGCCCTTTCCAAGACCAGGCTACATGGCGACACTCCCCTCGTCATCTCCTCCGAGCCTGACTTCCAGGCCGCCATCCACTCCAGCGCGGGGCTGGCCGCAATCTGCGAATGGACGGCCGCAGACCCGTTCCCATTCAAACTGTCAGCAGGCACCATTGAGCAGCTGGCCAGGCTGCTGCTATGCGAGCCCTGCAGCGAGCGCAGGAAATACATCCTGACAGCGTTGGCCAACGTCTGCCTATAGCGGTAGGAGTACCGAGCCATAATACGGCAGGTCTGCTTCCAGGCCACCTTCTGCGAAGTATCCAGAACTGACCCCTCGGCCTCCAAAGAAGACTAATGGCGACTGCTGATCACCATGCTGCCGGTTTCGCAAACTCTCCTGCCAGAGGAGACCGCTCGACAGCTCTTGTCATGTCTGGCCCATCACCTTTGCTCGACAGTCAACTTGGGGGTCATTTCAATCGCCTTAAAACGAGTCCTTCTCGCGACTTTGCGAGTCGGACCCCTCGAAGGCCTCCTGGTTGAGGTCTAGAGCAAGGCGCTGGCCAGGCTTGAAGAAAGCTGCCGGACAGGTGAGCGGCTACCTGAGGCGGTGCGGCTGCTCGAGGGACTGCTGCTGATCTATGCCCTGAGCTCACTGCGACTAAGCAGGCTGCCGGCGCACCGTGAGGTCACTCGACAGCTGGTCCTGCTACGGCACCCGCCTCTCAGCAAGGTCGTGATCGATTTAATCGGAAAGGACCCCGCTCTGGCAAATCCTCAGCTTATAGACCTGCTCTTGCCTTGCCTCAGGGAGGGGGAGTGCAGATCTGGCTTGACTGCGCTGATCCTTGAACTGGTCGAGTCGGGAGAAGTGCCTTTGCGCGCCGAGATGCTGGACTGCTGCCTGCTCATGCTAGAGGACAGCCGGGCCGAGGTCGTGGCCAGGGGACTACGGCTGGTGGGCGGGGTGGCGGGACTGCTGCCTCCAGCGGGGCGGAAGGAGCAGCTGGAGGGACCGCTCTAGAAGCTGCTGATGCACGGTAGTTTGGAGGTGTCCTCCTACGCGGAGCAGCTCCTGGAGTATCTGGATGAGTCCGATTTATAATGAATTCACGACTAACGGCCTGCTCGGAAGGCGACTGGGAGGAGCTCTGCAGGCTCAGGGGGCAGCGCCAGCGTATCGAGACCATCGTCCACCAGCACGACTCCCTCCTCGCCCGGCTGGCCGTCAGGGAGCGCACCCGCGCAGAGCTGCGCGAGCATGTCCTGCGGGGCGAGGAGACTCGAGAAAAGTGCATCACTGTGACGCGAAAACTTAGAGATGTCTAGGATCAGAACCGATAGCTTGAAGCTAGACGACTCTTCTTACAGCAAGAACTCAGAATGGCTGGGGCGGCTGAGAAGGAGCGACGACTCGCGTGGTCTGAGGCTGAGCAGCTGGACTTACAGACAGGCGAGGCGGAGGGGGACATTCTGGCTCTGGAAGGGGCCAGAGAATAACTAGAGGGCACAGTTGGCGCCTGGCGGGAGTAGATCAATTCCCTCTGCGACTAGCTGGCCAGCTTTTAGGCCAGCCAGATAAAGCAGCTGACCGACCTCGATGCTGAGTGCGAGTCGCTTTAGGTCGAAAACCAATAGCTGAGACACCAGGAGAAAACTCTCGCCCAACAGCAGGCCTCTCTGTGCGCCATCCGCTCAGAGGCCCAGAGACTCGCCGCCGAGAGGGAGCAAGAAAACTATCGGCTTGAGGCCGCCCGCGAGAAGGAAAGGACTGCCGCCCTCGAGTATGTGACCCAACAAAAAAGCAGACTCGATAAGCTAGTCATTGAGGTTAGGCAGGCAGACAAGCTGATCGAGGACAAGGAGAACACACGGGACCAGCAGTAGAGCCTCCTGAGGCAGCTGGACAGCCACATCCGGCACCGGGAGGACGAGGTGCGCGGCCTGCAGGAGGAGCTGTGCCGGCTGGGCCAGTTTTCGAAGGAGGTGGAGCGTGACTCATACATAAACCAACTGGCCCTCTCCTCAAGAGAGTCCGCCCGCGAGACGGCACGCAGGTTGGAGAGCGAGAGGCAGAGCGAAATAGACAAGATCCGCAGGCTGTACAGCAGTATCGCCTCATGAATGGTTCATATTCACAGGCACCAGCAGCTTCACTGCAGCCAGAAGGTCCTCGCAGGTGTGGGTCGGCGCAGACTTGTAGGGCCGGCGCTTGCTCACTCCTGTCAGCACCAGGCAGCTCTCCCAGCCATACTGGTTCGCCCCCACAATGTCGGTCTCAGGGTTGTCCCCCACCATGACCACCCGCCCGACATCGCTCCCAGCTAGTTCAAACAGTCTGCGCCCTGCAAATTCGAAGGCCTGAGGCTCGGGCTTGCCGTAGTACTAAACCTGCAGAGGATGGCCAGTTCGCGCAAGGACCAGACTGTCCAAGGCCTTGATGCACGAGCCCACGAGGAGGGTAGGGGCGCCCTGGCTGAGCAGGTAGGTGTCCCGGACGATGCAGATCACGGTGAGGCCGAGTTCGGGCTGGGTCAACCACTTGCGTAGGGCAGGGTGGTAAAACACAGCAAGGGCCACGTTGAGTTTCGCGTCCCAGTCCGTGGGAGTGTTGATGAAAATGATTGACTGGATTCCGAGAACCTCCAGGGTGCTGACCTCAACCAGGCCGAGCCTCGCTGCGACGGCCTTGCCGATCTCCTCGCGGTCCCCCTGCGGCGTCGAGAAGGGGCTTAGGTGCGGGAACAAGGCAAGCGCCTCGGCGGCAGTGACGTAGCGGGGCAAATCAATTCTCTCGGCGATGGTGTGCTCCTCACGGCCGACCACCAGTGCAGTGCCTTTGAGCTATTTGATCCTTTTCCTGAGGGGCGTGTAGTTCAGGATCACCTGCTCGGTGGTGACCAGCTAGTCCCCCAGGATTTCGTTGAGAGAGCGCATCTTGTGGTGCTCGCTGGGGGCGGTGTTGTTGGTGAGCAGGACGAAGGGGATGCGGCTGGTGCGCAGGAGGCGGAGGGCTTCGGCTGCGCCGGGGACGGGGTGGTTGTCCTCGACCAGCACTCCGTCGATGTCGATGACCAGTCCCAGCCCTGATTTCATAATGAAGGAACTTGTATAATTTGACAGGGATGTGCTGCGCCTGAACCCGCACTCCAAGCTCCGCATCAAGGCCCTCACCCACTTCGTTGTCAGCTTCGCAGCCCAGGCCACGCCCGGCCTCACCGTCCGCCCCGCCCAGGGCACCTTCGTCTGCGAGAAGGAGCTGGCCGTCGAGCTGGAGGAAGAGACCCTACACTCAGGTTCGTTTCTTGAAATCGTCTGCTTCGCGAACCCGGATTTGAATTCAGCGCGAATCGTCTTCGTACTGACCAGAACGAGCTCTCGAAGGGGAAACCAGGCCGCAAAGAGAAGATTGTCAAATACCTGAGGCAGTACCGGCAATCGACCCGCTTCCCGGTCATGCAGAAAGCCGCCCCCAGCGAGTTTCGGTCAGCCAGGTCAAGCAGCAACAGACAGCGATTCGACAGGCTCAGCAACGCCTTTTCCTCACAGTGCCAGGACAGCCGGTTCAGTTCACAGGAACTGCCAAACTACCCTATGCAGATGATGGACTACAAGCCCTCCTCAACAGCGCTGGAGGATATGGCATACAAACCATCTTTCAAGGCCACCTAGAGCGCATCCCTGGCCATGGCCAGACAAGCTGAAAACCAGCCCGTCAAGCAGGAGGCCAGTCGCGCGGGCCTGACCAAGCAGACCAATGCGTACAGCATGACCGATGTCAGGGCTGGGCCAGAGCAGAAGGAAAGTAAAATCGAAATCCTGCTCCTGAAAGTGCGGCAGCTGGACCAGGTAGTCCTGAATTCCAAGAGCCTGCGGAAGAGCATCGAGGCCCTGGAGCAGCAGAACCGCAGCCTCAAAGAGCTGCGGGAGGAAGGCTACGACTTGCTCGAGGAGAAGAGCAGGACGGAGTGGCTGGCCCTGCTGATCTGGGCCTGTGGCATGCTGCTACTGGGGGTTCTTGCCGGCAGCTGAGGTGATGGTCACATGTACATGCTGCCCTTCCGCTTGATCGTGCCCAGCAGCAGCACTGCCGTCGATATCATCACTGCCTGGTTGGCCAGCGTGACCAGCAGCAGCCAGTCCTTCTTGCCCCGCCACACCTGCTGCCCCAGAGGCGCGGGCCTGATCTCGGTCATTTTCCACCCGCTACCGCAGTCCAGGTAGCCTTGAGAAAGGGCTCCCAGCCGGAAAAAGGCGGTCTCCTCGTCAGCCGGCTGCAGGTACCTCACGTGGAAGGGCAGAGCGGCTGTCAGCACTCCGGGCTCGGGGTCCGGCTGCATCGGCACTTCAAACTCGTTGAGGAGCGGGGAGGCTCGGGTGGAAGGCGCCTCGATGTCCACCTGCCTTGAGGTGAATTTCCGGGAAATCTTCAGTTCTTCGGGGTCATAGAAGTATTCGAGCCCAGTCACTTCGATGAGCCGGAAGGTGCAATCCTCCTGGTGGGTGAGTGTGGCCCGGAAATGCCTGACCCGGTGAAGCCCTGCCCCTTCCACCAGCTGCTGCACTTTGACAGGCTCCTCCGCCTCCAGGGCCGGCAAGTTGGGATACGAGTCGCGGCGAACCTTGATGTAGAGAGTCTTCTGGTGAAGCATGCCAATCTCGAAAGTCTCTCCGAGAGTGAGTCTGATAGCAGTCGAATCAGAGCCCATGAGCTGGAACAGTAGCTGGTCCAATTACTGCTGCTTCAGGGTCCAATCATGCATGCTTGACTTTTCGAACAGGAGCTGACTGCCGTAGCACTGGCTGTCAGGGAAATAGCTGTTCGGCTGGAGGCCTGCCAGGTCTAGTTCTTTGCGGGGGCAGAGCTGGACCAACTGCCCATAGCTGGGCTGGTTGAGCACCAGCGCGAAGGACAGGCTGTCCACTTCGGCCGTAAAGCCCACAGTGGAGCCACCCTGCCGCAACAGGCCGAGGCCAGCAGCCTCGCTGCAAATGAGCCACAGCAAACTCATATCAAAGATGCAAAAGTTCGTGCAGCAGGCCTTCGACGTGATCGTGATCGGCGGGGGGCACGCGGGGTGCGAGGCAGCCAGCGCGGCCTGCAGGCTGGGGGCACGCACCCTCTTGCTGACCCAGCGCTGGGACACTGTCGGCGAACTGTCTTGCAACGTCATATACTGACAAGCCTTCTGTCGGGGGGATCGGCAAGGGTCAGCTCGTCAGGGAAATTGATGCCATGGGCGGACTGATCGGCAGAGTGGCAGACCTGTCCGCGCTCAATTTCCGGGCGCTGAACACTTCCAAAGGGGCGGCGGTACTGGGGCTGCGTGCTCAAATGGACAGGGACGTGTACAAGTCGACCATGCAGAGCCTCCTCTCGGGACATGAGGGGCTGCACTTGCTGTAGGACAGTGTGGAGGACATCATTTCCCAGGGCGAAACTTTCGAGGCAGTCAAAACAAAGGCAGGAGTGCTCATCCCCGCAAAGGTGTGCGTGTTGACTACCGGCACATTCTTGTCCGGCAGGATCCACGTCGGCAGAGAGAGCTATCCAGCAGGCAGGCACATCCGCGACAGCAAGGAGGTGGAGCCTCCTTGCTCGACCCTAGCAGCTACACTGAAAAATCGGGGCTTCCTCATTGGCCGGCTGACTACGGCCACTCCCCCGCGCCTGCACGCGGACTCGATCAACTGGGATCAGCTGCAGCCTCAGCAGCCCGACCGCGAGCCCTTCTTTTTCAGCCACTTGCACGAGTGGCGGGGGTTGCAGAACAGACTCCCAGAGAGGCTGTGCTACTTGACTGAGACCAACGAGCGGACAGAAGAAATCGTGCTCAGGGGTAGGAGCTAGCTGCCGACCTTCGAAGTGAACGACGGGCGGGGTAAGGGGCCGCGCTACTGTCCCTCCATTGAGAAGAAGGTCATCAGGTTTCCGAAGAGGCAGCACAATGTCTGGCTGGAGCCAGAGGCCATCGAGTCGAAGGTGATTTACCCAAACGGGATCAGCACGGCCCTGCCTGAGCGCATCCAGCTGGAGATGGTCAGGTCGATCAAGGGGCTGGAGCAGGCGCAGATGCTGCAGCGGGGCTACTCCGTGGAATACGATTTCTGCAGTCCCAAGCAGCTAACTCGGGGATTGGAGAGCATGCTTATCAAGGGGCTGTTTCTCGCCGGACAGATTAACGGGTCAACCGGCTATGAAGAGGCGGCGGCGCAGGGGCTGGTGGCGGGGGTGTCGGCCGGGTGCACGGCCCTGCAGAAGGAGCCTCCTGTCTTCTAGCGCACCTCCTCCTTCCTGGGCGTACTGGTCGATGATCTGATACACTTCGGGGACCTATAACCCTATCGCATCCTCAGCTCGCGGAGCGAGTACCGGCTCGAGCTGAGGCCAGATAACGCGGACGCGAGGCTGACCCACACTGCTCTCCGGCTCGGGATGCTCAGCCCGGAGCTGCAGCAGACCTACACCCAAAAGCGCCAGGAGATGCTCAAAGCTGAGTCAATTCTCAAGGGACGGGCCAAATCTGTTGCGCACTGGCAGCAAATAATCAGAGAGCGGCACCCCGAAATCAAGCTCGAGACCAGCAGCGGGAAACTCATGACTGCCTGGGACATGTGCACGCACTACCGACTGCCGGTCTCGACGTTCCTGCCGAGCCCGCTGCCCAGGCCTGCCGAATACGCCCTGAACGTTAAGTGCCAGTACGCCACCTACTCCGAGAAGATAAAGAACGAGATCGCCCGCGTGCATGAGGAGGGGGCGCAAGTCGAGCTGCCGAGAGGACTGATCGAGGGGCTCAAGGGCAGGGTGAGTCAGGAGGAGTGGGAGCGGCTGTGCGAAGCCATGCCACGAACCGTATCGGCAGCATAGCGCGTACCGGGAGTCAGACCCGCCACGCTCTCCTTGTTGCTGGCCCTTTCAAAGAAGTGATCTTCAGAGCCGCGGGGAGGGCTTCCCTGCCACGATGATGGTCTCGCCAGTGATGTAGGTGGTCTTCGGGTGGGCCAGGAACAGGACCACATTCGCCACGTCCTCCACCTCGCCCAGCCTCACACCGGAGGCCTCCTCCACCTCCTTCTCCCGTCCCTTCCAGAGGCCCTCGCTGAACCTTGTCTTGATGATCCCGGGGGCAACTGCGTTCACCTTGAGTTCGGGTAGTTCAAGGGCCAGCTGCTTGGTCAGGTGGAGGAGCGCGGCCTTCGTGGCCCCGTAATGGCTGATCATGCGGGTTTCCCGTGGCTCATAGGCGGAAATGCTGGACAGGACGACGATGCTGCCCGAGCTGGACTTGCGGAGGGCGGGCAGTGCCTCAACGGCCAGCCGGTAGGTGGCCGTATAGTTGATCTCCCACATTTTGCTGACCTGCGCTTCGCTGGCCTAAAGCACGCTCCCGAAAGCTGTCGAAATTGCTGCATTGAGCACCAGTGCGTCGATCCGCCCGAAGGTCGTCAGGGCCAGCTCGACCATTCTCTGCCGGTCTGCGGCTTTACCCACATGGCAGACCACTCCGACGGACTTGGGACTGTGCCTGCGGACCAGTTCGAGAGCAGAGTCGACGTGGGCCTGGTTGCGGGAGGAGACGATAACCACGGCCCCCTGCTTGGCCGCCTCCAAGGCGATGCCGAGCCCAATTCCGCTGGCTGACGCAGTGATAGCAAAGACGAGTCCCTCCATATAAAATAAATCAACTCAGCACCTTCAGCTTCTGGCGCAGGCCGGCCTGGCAGGCGAACCTGTTCTCCCAGTTGAACTGCACCCCGAAGATCTAGGACTGGTCCTTGGCCGCCCCGCCCCGTCGGAGGAAGACATCCTCCCAGACCCGCAGCTGGTGCGGGGCAAGCTCTGCTCGTAGGGGGTCAAGGCTGGGCGCGTAAAAGGGGTTGACAAAATCTTAGCCGAGCTAGGCCACTTTATGCCAGATGCTGGGCAGACTGCTGAGGTGCGGCGCCCGCTCCAGCTCGCAGTCGAACATGAACTCCCCGAACTGCTCGGTGACCCAGTGGTACTCGAGGAAGGACAGCAGCCTGGGCGAGTACTCGAAGGCCGTGGGGTACGCGTGCTGCAGCTGGTAGATGCAGTCCAAAAATTGAGTGAAGACGGGCGACCGCTGATCTTCCTTCTCATCAGGCTTGCTGCCGTTGCGGGTCGCAAACATGTGCCCGAAATACATCCAGTCCTTCTCGATCAGGACTCGCAGGCCTTCCGTCGTGCGGAAAAAGGGGTCCACCAGGATCTGCGTCAAGGCGCAGAGTTGGGATGTGCGGTCCCAGCCGTCGCTGCAGTGGACCAGCACGCTGACCCCTCCCTCCAGGGACTCCCTGATGCGGTTGGCCCCCGTGAGGATGGTGGCGACGATGTCCAGCCAGCGGGAATGGCCGACCTTCGCCAGGAAGTCTTCCTGGCCGACTGCCTCATGCATTTTGAAGTAGCTCTCGCGGACTGCGTGGATGTTGCCGATGTCGAGGAAGAACACTTCGCAGTTCGAGTAGTACTCGCTGTATTAGAAGCCCTTGCCGGCGATCTGGTTGCCGAGGGCGTTGAACTTCGGGCGGGCATCGTAGACGTGGCAGGTCTTGGCGTATTCGTCCAGGCTGCCTCTGCAGAGTCGCCCGATCAGGTGCAGCACCCTCTCGTCCTCTGCAGAACGTTTGTTCGTTATTCCCACCAGGTTCTGGCTGCTGCGGAAGATGGCCCTGGCTTTCTTTTCCCAGAAGTAGGTCAGAACAGGGATCCTTTCCTTGGACCTGAACTTGCTGCACCTGCGGATTTCCTCCTCCGAGAGCTGGGCCGGCAGACACAGCACTTCGCCGTAGGTCCTGCAGATGGCCCCTTCGAAATTGCTGTGCAGCGTCAGTTCCTCCACCGGGATGTTCTGCCGCTGCAGCTCGCTCACGATTTCGAATTTGCGCATGGTGCAGCTTGGCCCCAGCGCCTTGCAGTGGTAGAAGGCAAACGTGTCCTTGAGCTCAGGAGGGTGTTTCAGTAGGGAGAGCATGTCTGAGTAGCTCTTGCTCGCGAAGAAGACTAGCGACCTGCCCGCCTTGAAGTGCAGGCTGTGCTCGAAGCCCTAGTCTCGGGCCTGGCTGCTCGCCCTGCTGATGTGCCCCAGCGGAATCTATTCGCCTTCCAGGTCCGGGAAAATCAGTTTGTAGTTGGTCACTTTGAGCTGGCTGATGATCTTGTGCTAGCCTTCCTGAAACCAGATCTCAAGCTTTTCGACCAGGTGCTCGCCCGGCATGAGCTGCGGCTCGCCCACCGACTTGCGAGGGGCCCGCGCCCGGGCAGGCAGCACTGGGCCAGGCGCCAGCTCTTCAGGCCGAAGGACAGCAAGGCCCTGGCCGTGGCCTTTCCTATCGTCCTTCCTAAATATTTTGCCGAACAGCTTCATACGGAGCCAAATAATTTCGTTATGATTTTGGAAGTGACCCTCAAAAAACTTCACCTCGACCCCGAGAAGTTCACCGGCAAGGCCTGCATCCGCCTCCATCTCGGGGAGGTGGTTTCTGAAATCGGCCACAAGCCCTTAATTCGGAAGGGCGTGGCGTCCTTCTACGATGAGAAGCTGTTACTGCGCTTGCACGACAGAACCAGTGAGGTCTTCTTGTCCGTGTCCAACGTCAAGAGCACCTAGGTCGAACTAGCCCGCTTCAGTCTCGACCTGACAGGGGTCAGCGAGGACCCGCAGGAATGGGTGGTTGAAGATACATCCTAGAACGTCAAACTGATCTACGAGGCGAGACTGAAGTCTCCGTCTATCGATTTCGAGTCCACGGAGCAGGACGACACCGGCATGGAGGCAATGAAAGAGCAGCATGACCTTCTGCCCTCAGTCCTGGGGCAGTCTCCCACCCATTGTGTGCGAGACTCCACAGAACAAAATGAAAGTCCCACGAAAAGCATAAGCAAGGAGTACGAAATTTATCACAAGTATGCGACTGATACTGAAGAATTAGCAGACTTGGAGCTTGCTTAGAGCGATGGAAGGATAGCGCCTGAAGAGGGGGAAAGGCAAGCAATTGAAGGAAACTTGACCATGCCTGTCGTAAGCTAACAATAAAAGGATTTTGACTTTTAACCAGTCCAATAGGAAAATGCAATGTCGGCATAACCAGTATACGAACCCCAGGAGGTTATTCCAATCGATCAAGCTACAACTGCAGCTGTGTCTGTCACCCCCGAAGGCTATCGAACTGAAGAGGCATAGGAAGAGCCAGTTCGACACGACTCTTTGACAGGCATGCAGTAACATATTCAGGTAAGTTACCAGTAGGAAAAATCTCAACTTGAAGAATCTGCTCCAGAAGAACTATCACAACGAGTCGAGGAGGCTCCGAAAGCCCTATAAGCCCAGCCCAAGGCTCAGCCAAAGCGATAAACCCAATTTCCTTCAATAGAACCATACGCGCCTAGATACACCTAGTTTGAAATCAAACAAACAGTTTTGCAGCCTCCGTCCCTTCAAGAGACTAGCTTGCTGCCCCCCGCCAGGGAATAGCCAGGAGAAAAAAGGCACGGACCGGCGGACAGAGCAGTGCGGGCCTCGCCTCGGCTAGAAGAGGACTACCGGCGGCGGCTGAGGCAGGCCGAGAACGAGCTACAGAAGCTGACTGCGGGAAGAAGCTCAGTGAGCTGGGGAATTCCGCTGTTGCTGTTTGGACTGTCGGCGCTGGCTGCTCTCGTCATCGTATGATAGATACAATATTAATTCAGTGGGCCCGCCTGGGACGTACCTGACACTGCCGCCGGGCATGCTCTCGCTTTAGGAAGTCCAGCTCCTCCCGCAGCCGCAGACACTCCGCCGCAAGGGCCTGCTCCTCCACCACCAGGCTGTGCTCGGACCGAGTCTTGTCCAGTTTCTCGAAGGTGCCTTCAAGAGCGATGGCCCTGCGCGACAGATCGAGGATCGTCAGGTCCCGCTCGCGGACCATCTAGACGAGCTGTTGGTTTTCCAGGCAGTATATCTCCTCCCTAGCTTGGGCCTAGCTGATTAGCCGGTCGAGCCCCTCGCTCAGGACCTCGTAGGGGTACTCCCCAAGGGAGGACAGCCCAACCCTGGCGGCTAGCCTTCGGAGACACTCTGTCAGGAGAGCCATCTCCTTTTTGGTGCGGAGGAAATGCTGGGCCAGTTGCTCGCATACCAGCTGCAGGTTCTGGCCGTCTTCTATGTTGAGTTACAGTTCGCAGCACATATCGTTGAGTAAGGTTAGACTCTGCTCCTGGCTCTGTCGCAGGTCGCTGGAGCAGATTTAAAGGTTCCGGCATTGCTCGGCGAGGGTCTCTGCCTCCCTTTGGCAATCCTGCTCCCGCATCCTGCTCTCACGTCTGGTTGTCTCAAGTTGATCCTACAGGGCTTGGATTTCCTCCGCGAGCCTCAGCCTAAGGAGCACCTCCTGTTAACGATCCTGCAGCTCCCGCTGGCGCTGCTCGACCTCTGCAGCTAGCTGAGCCTTGAGCATGTCGATTTCTTGCTGCAGGAAAGCCCGTTCCTAAAGACGCTCTGCTTCCAGGGCCTTCACAAGCTCTTATTGACGCAGCATAATCGCCTGCAATTCACTTTCGAGAGCCGCGATTTGAGCCTCTCGGTTGGACAGCGACGAGGACTGCTAGTTACGGAACTGCACCTCTGACTCGGCCTTGGCCCTCTCGAGATCAAGTTTTAGTTGCTAAAGTTGTGCCTCGGCCTGGAGGAGCTGCCCCCGGACTCTGTCTAGCTCTGCATACAGCCTTTCGCGGGCGTCAGCCTTCTCCTCCTCTCGAGGTAACTATGCAAATTCAGTCCGAACTGCTGTGAGTTCCTTCCTGAGGCCAGCGATCTGGTCGTAGAGTTCCTTCCTGTGCTCGGCAGTCCGGGCCAACGAGGCCTTGAGCATGTTATGGCGCTCCATGTGGAACGCGCTCTCGTCCTGGGCCAACCTCAGGTCCTCTTCTTTTCCGGCCAGTTGTCTCTCCTTTTCCTGCAGACGCTTTTTCAGCTAGAGTAGCTCTGGGGCCTCACCTCTTTTGTGGTCTTCGAGGAACCGCCTTCGCTCAAAGTCAAGGTCACTCTCCAGTTTTTCTGTAATCTGCTTGGCACTCACCAACTTCGCTGCCAATTTTGCGCGTTGATGCTGAGCTTGTTCCTGACTGACGAGCGCCTCAGCTTGGCTCTGCTCGAGCTTCACCCGGAGAGAGGCTGCTTCCTGCCTGCAGGTCTCTGCCATGGCCTGACTGGCCTCTAGCTTGCTTTTTAACAGGAGATGATCCTTTTCCAGAGCCATTCTGGCCTAGCTACTGCTTGAAAGCTAAGACTTTAGCGACTAGCAACTTTACCCCAGCTGGCTCAGGTCCAGTCTGGCTCGTTGCAGCTAAGCTTGATGCTGTCCTGCTAGTTCCTTGCCACGTACCTCCCCAAGTTCCAGCCTCCCCAGAAGCTTTTCGTGCTCTGTCGTAAGTTTGGCCACCTCAGCCTCTGCCTTCAAGCGGCTTTCCTCTAGCGCTCGTATCGCCCGTTTATTCTCTTCCTTGAGTGAGTCCAGCTTGCGAGCCTTCTGGCTTTCGGCCTCAAGTTTTAATTCAAGAGCATCACGGTCACGGGCTAACTGCTCGGCTCTCTCCTTGAAGGCAAAATCAGGCTCGGAAGGGGCTGAGAGCCGGACTTGCAGGGCTGATATTTCCTGCTCTGCTGCTGCCAGCTTCGCTTCAATCGCAGTCTTCTCGTCTTACAACTCGTGGAGCCGATTTTACTGGGTCAAGCACTTGCCTTTCAGAGCAGTCACCTGTCCACGAGCAGCGCTCAACTAGCGGACAAGTTGCTAGGCCTGCCGCTCGTGCTAATCAGCCTTTCTCTTGCACCCAGCGCTTTCGATTTGTGTTTTGGAAAGGCGTCCTTCTAAGTCCTGTAGCAAGAGTGACTGCTTTGTAATCTGTTCTCTAGCGGTGTGCAGCGACTACTTGAGCCCGTCACCATCTTGGCGCTGCTCGGCCACCACTTAGCTTAGAGCCGCGGTCTATTGCTTGGCTGCAGCCAAATTGGACTGCGCACTCTTCAACTAATCTTCAAGTGCAGCCACTTGTCTCTTCAAATTTTTGTTGACTTACAGGCTCTGCTGCAGCTCTCGGGACTTAGAGCTCTTGGCCACTTAAATATCTTTTTGTATAGTGAGGGCTTGGCTCAGTTTTTTTTCCCTGGACAAAACCTAAGCCCGGGAGGTGAGCAATTACTTCTGCAGCTTCTCAGCCTGTCCTTGTCTTTCTAGAGCTGTTTGCTAAGCTTAATCAAGCTGTGCCCGCAGCCCTGCAAGTTCATTATCTTTTTCCTAAAGGAGTCGTTCCTTCTCCTTAAGACACTATTGGAGCCGGAGCTCTAGCCGGTCAGACTCTTGCTCGCGGGCCCTCGCTGATATCTAAGCGGATTCTTGGTCTGCCAGAGCCTTTTCCTTCAAACGCCGAATTTCGGCCTTGCTCTAGGCCAGGCTTTGTTGTGCTTTCTCAGTGCTGTCAACAGCTCGCTGCAGCTGCGCTTCCTGGGCCACGAACTGGGCCTGCTTGTCGGCCAGCCGCTGTTCATTTTTGAGTGACAGCTGCAAGCGAGTGTCAGCCTCCGACCTCAGTGACTCGAGCTCCTAGATTTTCCGACAAAGTTCTCCCTCCATGCGAAGCAATGCTTCCTCATTTTTTGCCAACTGCGCCTTGTTGGCCTTGCAGGCAGCGCCCTTCAATTACAACTGACTTTTGACCCTCAGGATCTACTCAGCCAGATCGTCTTTCTCGGCTCGCACCAGGTGGAGATCATGCGCTGCCTGCCGCAGCTCGCCCCGCAGCTTACTGAGCTCGGAGGAATAAGCGACAGCCTGAGCCTTCTGTTGCTGGGCCTCTCGCTAGCAACTCTCGTGTCTGTCCTCGAGCTGGCGAATGGCCTGGTTCTGACTCTCGATGGTTCGGGTGGCTTCTGCCAAGGCAGTCTTTTTGGACCGCAAGTCGGCAGAAGTAAGGGCAAGCTGGTCTCTGGCCGATTAAAGCTACATTTGGGCCTTTTTAATTTCGGAAGTGGCCTATACCACTTCCTGACGGGCCTGAATAAGCTCTTCGGAGATGGTTTGGTTGTCGCCTGCCAGCTTGCGGGCCAGCTGCTTCTGAGATTAGAGCTCCTGACCCGCTAATCTCGCTGCCTAGTCCCGCCTCTCAAGCTGAGTCGTTTGGTCATTGAGCTGCTTTTTGTGTGCCTAGATAGCTTTTTCACTTTCCTTCTGCAACCGGACCGCCTGGGCCAGCTTGCTGTTTGTGTCCCTCTGCTGCCTTGCCAGCTCCTGTGCGCGCAGTCCCGCCGCAGTCAGTTCATTTTGACAAGCCTGCAATTTCGATGCTCCTTCCGCAAGTCTCTCGTCGAGGGCCGCAATGCGCATCTGCTGCTATTCTGCCTTCTGCTTACTGGCCTCCAGTGCCTAGTTCCTTTCGGTCAGTTGCTGCGCAAATTGCTCTTACTGGCAGCACGACGAGTCTTTTACCTGGGCCAGTTCGGCCTCTCGCTCGCAGCTCCTGCGCTGGTGGAAGGCGGCCTCCTCCTTAGCGAGTGCGAGCTGGGATTGCAAAGCCTGCGAAGTCCTATTTTAGGCCTGTAGCTGTTCGGACTGCGCCCTCAGCTTTTCCTCCACATCCTTACACTTGGCCTTGAGTGAGTCGATTTCAGTTTTATGGTGTTCTTTGAGTCTTTCGAGCTAGGCCTGGTGTTCGACCGACTGCTGCTCGCGGCCGAGCAAAGCCTATCGGAGGGCTTGCTCGAAGGTCTCTCTGTCCTGCTCGTGGGTCTGCCGGGCTTGCCTAATCTACTCCTAGTGCTGCTCATGCTTTTCCCTGAACTCTTGCTGATGCTGCTCGTGCTTCTCCTTGATTCGCTTCATTTCCTCGTCGTGCCTGGCAAGCTGCTCGAGGTGGTGCTCCCTCAGCCGCCTCAGCTATTGCGAGTGGGAACTGGCATCTCGCTCGTGCAGCTGCTGGAGGCGCTGCAATTCCTCGCGGTGGGCGGAGGCCTACTGCTCGCGCCGCTCTCTGATCTTTTTAAGCTCGTCTTCGTAGGCGCTGACGGACTCAGTAAGATTTTCCTTCCCTTTGCGAAGCTCCTACTCTTGCGCCTGGGCCAACTCTTCGTGGTTCTCTTTGAGTTTCTTGAGCTCGCGCGCGTGCGAGGCGACCTCCTGCTAGTGCGCCTGCCCCACCTCCTGGAGCCTGCCTTCCAGCAGCTCCAGTTGCCGGTCGTGGGCCTGCCTCAGTTCCTGAAGCTGGGTCGAGTGGGAAGCTGCCATACGCTGCTAGTTCTCTTTCATTTATTTGAGCTCTTCGTAATGTGACTGCTCGAGCAGGCGAATCTGATCCTGGTAACGCAGCTGTCCGCTTTGGAGTTTGTTGTGCTCGGCCTGCAGAAACTGAATGTGTCGGAACAGCTCGGGAAGCCGGGCCTGCAGAGAGTCAAGGGCGTCGAGTGTTGAGGGCAGCATATCTGCTCTCTCAACAAAATCGGCCATGAACGCTTGGTGCTTTTGGAGGAGCATGTTGGCCTTGAGGCTGCTGTCTCTGTGAGCGCTTAGCTCTTGCTCGTGGAAGTGCTCGTGGACGGCCCGCTAATGCTCCGCCTGCTGCAAGTCCTTGTGGATGCTGGCGATCTGCCGGTCCTTTTCGCAAATGGCCTTGTTCAACGCTTCCAGCTGTTTGATGTACCCCCGCTTGGCACTTAGCTCCTGGCGCACTCGCTCGAGCAGGGTCTCGGTCTTGGTGGAGCGGGTCTCGAGGTTCTAGAGGCTGAGGGCAGCGTTGGCGCTGAAGTGCTCCATCTTCTGGATGGCCTGCTCGAGGTCTGAGACCAGCTTGTTGTATTCCCTGCGGACCTCCTCGTCTGAAAACTCCTCGCTGATTTTGGTGATGTTGTGGATTTCGCCCTGGAGCTGGCTGACTTCGAGGCGCAGGCTGGCGTCCTGCTCGGTCAGCCGCTCCACCTCCTCCCGCAGCAGCAGGTTCTCGTCGTCGTACTCGGTGTTGATCTTGCGCAGCTACTCGTTTTCGCTGAGCAGCTTGCTGAGTCGGTTGCGGAAGGAGGCGTTCTCCTTCTCGAACTCGTTTTTGGTCTTTTCGTAGAGCTCGACCTCCTCCTCGGCGTAGAGCAGGCTCTTCTTGAGGCTCTCGACCTCCATGCGCAGGACGTTGTTCTCGTTCTGCAGCTCCCCGCTCGACATCCAATAAAAATTGACCCCGCATTTTAAAACTGACTTGAACCTGGCGCATGCATCGATGTCACTTGCGCTTGTTCTTCCCCTTGTTCCGCACCTGCCCGCCGCCCTGGAACATGTTCATCTGCTCCTTGTCCCCACTCACCGCCCCCTGCGTCTTCCCCGCCCGCAGCGTGTCCTTCTTCCGGAACTTCTTCCTCTCGCACTTCGGCAGCCACCGCTCGGGGTCGGGCAGCGGTCCCGGGTTGTCGGGGTTGAAATTCTTGGGGAGCCTGACTTTTCGCCGCTTGGTTTTGCGAATGCGCTTATGGGGCTCAGGCAGTTTCTAGTTTTTTTCCTTGAGTTCATCCTCGAGGGCCTACTTTTACAGTGCAGCTAAGTCTGCATCTTATTGGTACTTGGCAAGGTATAATCCTTCCATGAGCTTTTCGGCTGCCTCGAAGTCGCCGTTGTGGAATGCGACTGCGGCGTGTTTGATGCGCTCGTGCTCAGGCTTAGCGGGCCGACTGCCGTCGAGCCTGAGCTTGTCTAGCCTTTCGGCTATGCGGAATGAGTCTTCCCGGTTGCTAATGGCTAGAATGCTGGCCCGGTTAAGTGCCAGAACATTCTGTTGGGCAAGTGTAAGCTTGTGCGGCAACTTTGAAATGGCATCGAGGGTGTGGAGGGCATCTGCAGGGAGCAGGTTTTTCGAGGCCTGCAGAAAGATGACTGCCGACCGGTGCAAAATGGCCGTGGCCCCGTCTGCAGGAGCGTTGTCTAGAATCCCCCTCGACTCCTCTAGCAGATGCTCTAGTTCCTCTACCTCAAGGCGGCTCTACTTATACTCGAAAAATCTGTGGAGGTACTCGACCAAGAAGCGGTCTTCGGGCAGCAGCGCGTCCAGTGCAGTGATTGCTTTGAGATGCTGGGGCCCTTCGATCATCGACAAGTTGATGAACCACTCGTCCAGGGGCGAGCGATGGCTGGTGATCATTCTTTTGAGATTGTCAAGGCGCGGATCCTGCATGTCTGCAGCCGCGTAGGCCCCCAGGCAGTTCACGATTGCCTCGGTCAAAATGGTCTAGTTGTCCTCTTTTTTCTTTGACTCAGTCAGGCTGATTACATAGCTATAAAAGCGCTCGAAGCACTCGCGGTAGCGGTGCTCGCGGAAGCACTGCTCGGCATAGACGAGTTCGCTTAATTTGTCCTTCTGCTCCCCTATCGACTCACCAGTCAGGTAGGCCAGGTAATTGCCCAAGAAAGCCAGGTAAGGGTCTTTGCAAGCTGCGGCTCTGAGCTGGTCGGCCACCAAGGGTAGCTTGAGGTCGAGCTTGAGTGCGGAGACTGCGAGGCACTTGAGGAGGTCGGGGTCGGTGGGGTGGGCAGCGAGCAGGTCGGTGGCGAAGGCAAAGACCCGGTCGTGGTGGCCCGCGGCGGACAAGGCGCCCAGCTCTCTAAGTCCCTCGATCAACTTGGCCTCCATTATTATTTGGTAGCAGTTATTATAAGTTCGAATGAGGCAGCGGCCAGACCTACTAGAACTTGAGCGTCAGGACACCGTGTTCCGCGAAGAAAATTTTCGAAGGATCGAGCAGACCCTTAAGAGCGTCTTCCGTTCTCCTCAGGAAGAAGAGCAGAATCGGCTCGTGGAGGAACTTAAGTGTCTGCAAGAGGAGCAAAGGGAAATCAAAAAGCGGACTGCAGCCATGTTCGCAACCCGGGAGGAGCGAGATCGACTCGAGCGGAGGATAACTGAACTCAAAATTGAGATACGCGAGCTAGTGGCACAGAAAGATACTGGGCAGCAACAGCACTGCAAGCAGCTTGCTGATGAGCATCAGCGTAACGTGGCGCATCTGGCCGGGCTGTACGCCGCAGAAAAGCACGCCTTAGAAAGTCGGCTTAGCCAAAATCAACGCCTCCTTGCCAAATTTCAGAGCCTTCTGGTTTCAAAGCGCTGCGCCTTTAAAGCCGAACAGGAAAATAACCTCAGAGAAAGCATCGGGCAGGATGAGTCGGTCTGCCAGTCAGTCTACTTACATTCCGCCCGCGGCCGTGATACCAGTAAGGAGCGTAGGCGTTCCGGGACTCGCTCAAGAGCGCGGCTGTCAGGCGCGGGAGAACGTAAGTCCGTATTGGTGGAGAACCCGATTTCGATCAACTTTTGCGACGAGTCTCGCAACAACCGACAGAGCATCATGAACTACTCGGCGATAGCCACGGAACTGCTCTGCTAGCGATGCGGAAGCACCTTCACTCCTGGCGAGCTGGCCAGGCACGTGGAGTTTTGTCAGCGGAAGCGGCAGGGGCGCGGGCTGGAAGAAGACAAACAGCGGATCAGGGGCGAGATCCGGTCCCTGATCGACGGGCTGACCGACCAGCAGATGTGCCGGCAGCAGAGCAGCTACGAGCGCCCGGTGAGGGGCAATTGATGACTTCATTCAGACGGTCTTATCAGGCGTGTTGTCGACTGTCGAGGGCTCTCTCTCTGCCTTCTCCTCCAGATCCAGCGAACTGGCCAATCGCACCTGCCCGCTATCCACCAAGTCCATCATGTAGCTGTCTGCTTCTTCCACTGAAAACCTATCTCGACTGTCGGTGCTCAGAAGGCAAGCGAGCATGTCTTTTAGCTGATAGGAGTAGGGCAGGCGCTTGATCCTACAGCGGACGAAGTTGCTGTCCAGACGTGACCCGCCGTAGGCCTCACTGCTGGGCTCAAGGCTGGCCATTTCTAGCAAGGTCATCCCGAGGCTGTACACTTGGGATGAATAGTCTGTCCCCGAATCGGCGTGGCCCCTGAGGAGGCGAGTCAGCTGCTAGGGTGAAGGAAATAATGCTCCAACCCTGTACCTAGCTAGCTGGGCAGCACAGTCCAATTTGCGGAACACTTCATGCAGATACACCTTGGCTTAACCACATGTGCTTATGAACACCCTGCCTGGGTGCACCTGCATTGCCAGCCCCTCTTTTCCCAATACTCGCAGTACCTCGACCAGCCGCTTCAGCACGTACCACAACTCGGCTTCCTCGAACCCGTTTCGCTCTCGTCGGTGGGCCACGAGTTCAGCCAGGCTGCAGCTGTAGTACACCAGGTAGGCCTCTGTCACGAGGGCGGGCCCGCACAGGCTGAGCTGTTCGGACCTGCGGATGCTAAGGACTTGCGCGGCAGCAGGGGCAAAGTTGATTTTGCGATAGTGGTCGTGGTACATGCTGAGGGGAGAGTCTGGCTTGGAGCGCTCAATGATGCGCACGCAAAACTCGGGGGCGTGGTTGATTTTGAAGAGAGTGCCCTGGAGGTGGCCGGTTGCCTAGTGGAGCCTGGTGAGGCTGTGGGCGGTGGACTCTGGGCTGTTGCCCATTTAAAATGCCTGTTAAGATGAATTCAAATTTCGCGGATCAATTGATAAGATCACTGCAGCCAGCGGGCCATGTCTATCTCAAGGTAGGCCGCGCAGCAGGCAGGCCGGAAGCTGGCTCCTTGTCCGAACTCAAACCCCACGTACATTCGCTGCTTGCCGGGCACGAACACTGCGCTGATCATGTTGATGCCCACGGGCTTGCGAGGGCACTTCCTGAACTCCTCGCTGCCCTTGTCCCCCACCAGCGCAGCCACTTTAAGCGCATCCAGTTCGCTCATCCGGGTGCCCTCCATGCTGGCAAAGCTGTCCTTCAGGAGCAGATAGCGGATCATCGAGTCGTCTCTAGTGGAGGTGATCAGGTGCTTGGGCAGCTGCTGCTCGCGGATGCGCGGGTCGTAAGCGTGGTTGGTGCGGAAAAGGGCCTCTGACATAGAAAAGCCTGCAGTGAAGTTGGACTTGGTGGTGGGGTTATAGAACTGGGTGCCGTCCTCCCTCGGATCGTGGTCGTAAAAGTAGGCAGTGTGCTTCCCATTGGTCTCGAGCACTACCGCTGGCCTTCCGCCAGCAATATCCTTCGCACTGCCGAGCATGTGGTTCATTCCGAAGGTGTTGCCAGTAGTATTCCAGAGAAACAGGGCCTGACTCAAGTTGTGGGCGTGCATCATCACGTGCCTGAGGCGGAGGGTCCACTGCAGCCCCCCGACTTCTTCGAGCTTGCTGTCCAGCCCGGCCTCGTGCACGGTGATCCCCTCGGCGGACATCCCGGTCAGCGCCCCCACCATCCCTGCGAAGCCAACCGTGGTGTGAGGAACGGTCCCTTCAATCCGATAGACTGTGATGAGCTTGTACTTGTTCAGGCCGATGTTTGTTTCCCAATCCAGGTTGCGCATGGTAAAGAGCTGTCCCTCCTGGGTCCGAGAGCCCCAGACTGCGAAAAACGAGCAGCGGATGGCTCTGTCTTGCACGAACTTCCTGGCCTTGGCGCCGAAGTCAGGCCCCACTTGGGCGAGTGGGTGCGCGATGGATCTGAGGTGATGCTTGAATTAATCCACCAGTGAAAACCAAATGTTCTCGACTATGTCTCCGGGATAGGATGATATCACCAACACTCGTTTCACCATTTGAAAGGCACGCGGGTGGCCAGCCGCTCTGCAGCCCTTCTACAGCCCCGCCAGCTACCGCATGAACTCCTTTGGAATTGCCGATTCAAAGTAGCCATCGAACTGCCAGTCGAGGAAAGCCTCCAGCCCCACCTTTTCTGCCAATGAAGGAAACTCTGATCCCATCAGAGTCTAGTAGCAGGCTTCAATTTCACCTGCAAGGGAGGTACCCGTAATCGAAGCCGACTTGCTCGGCGGTCCCTGCCAAGTGCAGCAATTTGAATGGGGCGGGAGTCGTTGACCAGCGGGGCAACGACCTCGTAGAGGGTGGAGTTGGCTGAGGTGCGGAGGGGAAGATAGTCCTCAGCAGGCGCAACCCAGAACTCGGGGACGGGCTGGCAATGTGCAGCCAAGGCCCACACTGCGATGAAGTACATTTTATTATAACACGCAAATCCAGGAAAATGAAGACTGTCTGGACATTAGCAAGCAGCTTAATCAGCAGACAGATCAGGTCATCACAATCTGCCGCTGCGATCCCTTGTCGCTGTTAGCAGCTACATCGTTCTCGGGCGCGACTGCATTCCCGCTGCCCTGCTGGTTCTCGAGTTCCTTGAGCCTGTTCTTTTCCTTCTCTTCGTTGGCCTCCTCCTCGTAGCTGTGCGGCAGCAGGCATATCGTAAAGGCACAGATGAAACCGATGATGGAGAAGTAAAGGAATACTCTGGGGACCCTGTTGGAAAACACTGCGACCACACTGCCTGCGGTCCCCAGCAAGTTCAGAAAGCTGAGTGCGAGCGCCCTGTTCTTGGCCGAGTAAATTTCGGCAGAGAAGACGAACAGGAAAGTGATGAAGCTGGTGATGGCCACGCGGACCAAGAGCAGGAAAGTGAAGTTGACAATCTGGAAGGTGCACCAATCGCAGGGGTCCTAGGGCTGGACCCAGGCGATGACCATGCAGCCCGCCGAAGCCAGCAGGCAGGAAAAGATGGAGTATTCCTTGAGTGGGAAGAAGAACAGCAGGATCAGCCCTAGGGAGTCACCGGTGAACTCAGCGGCCTCGAGCTGGATGAACTGGATGTAGAAGTCCCTGCCCTTAGTCGTCAGGGTGTATATTTCCCCGAACTCGATCAGGTGGGACACGAAGTACACAAAGCAGCAGATTATCGTCTTCTTGAACTTTACGCACGTGTCAAACAGGTTCAGCAAAGTCACATTGGACTGGTGCTTAAGCTCCTCGTCGTGCTCTTCTTACAGCAACACCTTCTACACCTTGTCTAGTTCCTCGGCCCCGTTGTACTTCGCAATCTGGCTCAGGCTCTCGATGCACTTCTAGGTGTCCCGCTTGATCAGGAACTCAGGGGATTCCACCAACAGCAAGTGCGCGAAATTCATCAGGATGGTTGGCACCAGGATGAACACTCCGAGGTTGATGCGCCAGGAATCGATACCCAGGAACACAGAGGCCAAGAACAGGCACCCGAGCACCCAGCCTAGCTGCACGCCTCCCAGCATCAGCTCGCGGGCCAGCCCCCCCACTTACTCGGCAATGAGACTCAGGTAGATCGTGATCGAAGGAAAGCTGCCGATACCGATCAGGAAATTGGCCACCAGCATCATTGGCCAATGGAAGGAGGCCACGAAGAGAATCACCCCCAGCGTGTTGATCAGCCAGCCGATCATGATGGCAGGCTTGCGGCCATAGTTGTCCGCGATGTAGGAAAGCCCGAGGAACCCGATCAAATTGCCTACGTAGACCATATCCTCCACGATGTCGCCGATGATTTCCCTCTCGCAGATGAGCGGAGGCTCGAACGTGTACAGGACTGAGCTATCGGGGCTTACGACGTAGTTGATCCACTCGGACTAGGGCTGGCTGCAGACCCACTCTTCGCAGTCCGTGATTCCGTCGGGGCACTACAAGGGCAAGTCTGCGAAATAAATGGTTGAGCCAAGCAGCAGCTGCCCAATGATGAACCACCCAAAGAAGTAAATCAGGTAAGACCATTTCTGGTAAGCCCCGAAATCCCCGATCCGGTGCAAGATGATCTTCACCTCGGTTTGGTCGCAGAGTTTCTTTTCCTTGTTCTCCTCCCGCCATTGCTTGCACTTCTCTTTGGACAGCTATTTGGGGCAAGGTTCTGCTTCTTTATCCTCCATAATAAATTATTTCAATCAAATTTCGCCTCCATGGTTATTTGTCCTAAGAGTGAGTACTTGTTCTGAATTGTCATTTTATGGTAGTGAAAATGCTTGCCAAGTCATAAAAAATGTTTTAGTTAAAAAAAATAAAAAAATTAATAACGAGTAATGAATATTAAAAATGTAAGATGACGATCAGCTTACTAAACCCAAGCTCTGCATTAAAAGCAATTGATTACCATCGCTTATGGTCAAAACCGGCCATTCATATGATCTGGAAATTATACAGGTCATAATATATTAATGTCAGTGCAGATTGCTTACATGAGTCGAATTTATCTGGTCTATGAATTAAAGTATGGAAGAATCTTGAGTTGCATATCCCATGATCTCTTTAGACTGCCAGGGGTTGGGGTTGGGGTTGGGGTTGGGGTTGGGTTGGGGTTGGGGTTGGGGTTGGGGGTTGGGGGTTGGGGTTGGGGTTGGGGTTGGGGTTGGGGTTGGGGTTGGGGTTGGGGTTGGGGTTGGGGTTGGGGTTGGGGTTGGGGTTGGGGTTGGGGTTGGGGTTGGGGTTGGGGTTGGGGTTGGGGTTGGGGGTTGGGGTTGGG
>NW_026262890.1:0-33118 GCF_025434085.1 Hippocampus zosterae | reverse complement strand
ACGACGACGAAATCCTGCCCACTCTCACCGGCATCATTGCCCGCGGCGACCCTTCTCCTCGCCGAGGCGCGCCCCTGCACTGCTTTCCGCCGGCACTGGTGTTCTTCAAGGCAAAACATAGTGAAGTACTGCAGGAGCTGGCTCAGGATGTGCAGAGGACTCAGAAGTCGGTGCCCGTGATCAGCGCCATGCATTTGGACGAGGTGCTGTAAGGCAGCTTCGTGATCAGCAATCTGGAATAGTTCCTACAGCTCAGTTTGGCCTACAAAGAAAGAGTGGAATACTTTGTGTGGCATCCGGCTCCTCATCAGGAAGACGCTCTCTTTTCACAACACCCCACTCTCCGCATTGTTGCCGCTCGGAAGGCCGAGCTGGCAGACTGCCTGATGGGCAGCCTCACCACCTAGAAGACCACGCTAACCGGCCTAAAGCGCGGCTTCGGACATCTGTAAGTGGTGTCGAACCGCCCAGTGCCAGAGTGCGGCTGTCCGCGCATTCTGTGCAGGGGTGCGTAGTTCGACCCGGGCCAAACTCAGTTTTTCTTTCAGCCCACCGCAGTAATTTTCCAAGACGACGAGCCCTGCAGGGATTTGCAGTAAAAACTACAAAAATGGACTGGCTCTTTTGTCTCTGGGATTGTGACACGGACTCCATCCAAGTACGATTAGCTACGGAGTCTGCAAACGTGGCTAGGAGCCGTTCTCCCAGAAGACTGGCCTCTTTTGCTGACCACGTTGTAGGGCCTGCTGACTCCTGTCCCTTAGTTCCGGCCCATCGTGAGCCCAATTCCACTAATGCACCTGCAGCCTGTTGTACTCGATCTAGTGGACAACCCCGCCGACCTACTGGAGGACGACAAGGTGCTTTCGGCCTAAGTGGTGGTGCTGAAGCCGAGTTTGTTGGGCGGATTTAAAGATCGACTTAAAAGGACATGCCAGCGACCGAAAATGGTGTATTTTCTTCTATGCTCTGAGTATCCGGCTGACTGCCAGCACCTCTTTGAATTGTAGAACAGGATCTTGATGATCGCGAGCCACCATCTGGAGCTGAAGGCCCACCTTGCAGCCCTCACCAGCGAGTACTAACCCCGCCTGGAAAAGACTACCAAGCTGCACGGGCTGCCTCCTGTGCAGGTGGTGCTGCTGCACCTGCATCAGCAATAGCTAGTCGGCCCGCTGTTGTCCATGGAACTCGTCTCGTTGAGGAAAACATCTCTCCTGACTTAGATTACGCGGGCGGTTGAACTGGGACCCACTGTGGTGATCACGGACTTTACTCGCTGCAAGGTTCTTGATAGACTTTGCGAACAGCTCCACGGCCGGCAGCTCGCTATCATCGTCCTCCATCCAAGGCCTCAAGAACTCAACATGGCCTTTAACAGACTAGGCAGCCTGGTGCTGGTAACCGGCAGCTATTCGCGAGTGGTGTAAAAGGTTTCTAGGCTGGTGGGGGCACTTCTGCCACTACAGATGAGCGCCATGCACAGGACTAAGAGCCATCAGCTGCTGCGCACCCGGCTCCTGTCCGACGACCCCAGGACTGTCCGTAAATGATTTGTTTATGAATTTCATAAATTGGCGCATCCAATGCTTAGCGTTAAATGAACAAAGTTAACATCTAAGCTATAGAAACTAAAGATCTCTGTTGCCGACCGATGAACCAGAGGAAGGAATAGATGAACTGCACAAAGCTGCACTGGCAGGCAATGATTTGTCAATATTGTGTCCATCAAGGATTTGAGTTTCTGTCGGTAACTGTTATTAAACTTGCAATGTGCTACTGAAGAACTAGGGCTTCTTGGAAATTGCTCTTTTCGAGTGCGGGTATTCTAAAATGAGCGATGCGTTTTGTTACCCTGTGGCAATATCCTCTGGTCAGTTTCCATATTTTTCTTTTATTATTGCAAAGCTTCATTGGGATTTTGCTATAAAAGAATTAGATAAGGATTTTTTACTATAAAAGCATTTCCAGCCGGAGCCAACATTAAATAAATGTAGCTTGCGAAGAGGGTAGTGGAGAAGGTTGGGGACAGACTTGCCTCTTATCTTACTCCTGAACTGAAGGTGTCAACCATCCTGGCAGTCGACATCAGTGGCTCAGTCTCAAATGCCCGCCTCTACTGGGAAATCGTCGACAGGGTGTACAAGGCTTTGCCAGCAGACGAGCATCTAACAATAATCCTCTGGGATAGCACATACGAAATGAGTTCACGCCGTGGGCTGGAGGACTTCATTCGGGAAAAGAGGGGAAGGGGTGGAACTTCCCCTGTCAGAATATTGGACGCAGTGGAAGCTGAGCATCTGTCCTTCTAGTCAAGACTGATCCTGCTGACCGACGGACAGGTGGGTGCCGCTCAGGTTCAGCTCGTGAACTAGAGATTGATCGATAAAAACTTTAGAGCCTGCGAGTGCCACATTATTAGTCATAACATCGACCTGAGTGTGACCTGCCCATTCACTAGAGGTAACGACTGCAGAGTCTTTTCTTACAGGGACGGCGTGCCCCACGTCGAACTCGCCCTCACTCAGAAGGATTTCGACTTGCTGGGCACACTGGATGACATGCCCTACTCGGAATTCCTCGCCAATTACGATAAGGTTTAGGCCATGATAATCTCACTCAATATGGGCAAGAAGGAAACCCATAGCTTAAAAGCAAGTTTGTTGCCCTGCAGAAAAGATTCGTGAAGGAAAATGCTAAGAGCAAGGACGATGGATTTGGCCTCAAGATTCTCTAGGCCCTCAAAAAGGATCCGATGCAGCCATTCCCCTTGCGAAGGCGCTCGACCAAGCCTACCACGACGGACAAGGCCAGGATCTGCAGGCAAAGATGGGGCACCTGATAAGTCTCTGTGGATCGCTCGAAAACTGCTACTCAGTCGGGCAGATAAAGTCAATGCGAGTGCAGAGGGCTGCGGAATTGGAGCCGGTCAAGGTGGAGGAGCTGCCTGAGGTCGAGCCCGAGGACAAGGGCTGGGAGTGCCCCATCTTCCTGGAGGAGGACTGTCCGGTCATAATGATTAAGCAGGGTGAGCCCCTCCTTGCGGAATTCGATAAGGGCATTGTCGAAGACATCCTGAATTGCCCGCTGAGGGTACTGAACCATCGATCGGTCCTCGAAGAACTAAAGAAGCGAGTCATGCAGTCAGTGGGACTCAAGTACTTCGCTGAGGCTGCCAAGGACAAGCCCCTACTCGTCAACCCTCTGACCAACACCGAGCTGATCGGAGTCTTGTCCCTTGGAGATCATCCCCGCCACATCCAGCTCGGTAATGTCACTCTGGCCCGTATGCTGGCTGGCGGGAAGCGGGTCGGCAACCCTAACCTCTTGTTCGTCGTGATTTGGCAGCTGGTCCACCAAGGCGAATTCTAGTACCTTAAGGATATCCAAGCCCAGGTAACGCGCCACATGGTCTATCGCCTGAACGAGACCTTTTCGACTGCTGCTTTGTGCGGGCTGCCGAACTACAACACCGTCCAGGTGCCGACCCTGGTGGCGATGTGGTATTGCGCTGTCAGCCTCAGACTGGGCCTCCCTCCCGAGTGCGATCCCCTCCGGTTTCATGCCTTCAACATCGACGTGATGTTACAAGCTCTGAAGGCAGCAGGCGTAACTATTGGCGAGTAGGACATCTCGAACATCCAGCGCGTTAAAGGGCTGCTTTCTCTGTTGTCTCATACCAAGCGTGGCCCGGGCGCCAAGGAGGAGCTGCAGAAGAGCCTACTGTACAGTAAGGTTAAATTCACGGAGGATATGAGCGCCAAATAGGATTACTTCCATGGCATTACCCACTACTTTATCTAGGAGCCGGCGCCTGGTGGTCAAGTTTAGTCCGAGCTCAAGGCCGTCCGGTGCTCTTATCTGAGCCAAGCTGAGGCTGTTGCCCTTCTGGCCAAAGTTGACAAGCAGATGAGTTCGAAGGACGTCAAGTACAGCTTCAACGAGTCTCTTCCCGAACTTCCTCAACTCAAGCCTTACTGGAACCTGCCCCCAGTCGGATCGAAGGTGACAGTCAGTCAGTGGACGATGAGGCCTATTTACCGGGTGGGTCCAGGCCGCACGTGGAAGGACGATTTTGAGGCGCTGTACGGGGTGTCGGCTGAAAAAGCGCGGATGCTGAGCATGTACAAGATATACGGAAACTTTGTCTGCCGATTCAGGCGCTATCCCTCATTGGAAGACCTAATTGCCGTGATGAGGAAGGGGGTCGAGAACAAGGGACTGGTACTACAGGCCGACATCAGGGACAGGTGCCTCGAAGTCATCGAGGAGATGGAACTGGCTATCAAAGGGGTGCCTGCCTAGGAGTTTGTCAACCGATTTGCAAAGTCTGCTCCCGTAGCCATAAGAGAAGCACTGGAGGCGGGAGTAGCTCCGATGATCGAAGAGGCCGAATTAAAGGCATGATCATCAATTGAATCATTAAATTTGTGAACACTCTACTTATTGTGGGATTATCTGAATAGCAGCCCTTCCTGAGTTGGCCTTTGCGATGTCGGTCAGCAGGATTGGATTGAACAGCAAGAGCAAATGCAGGTAATCACCCACCTGCCTCATCAAAAAGAGTAGCCAGCCTGCACAAGGTAGAGCTGAACACCCGGCAATAGCTCTGATGATGCACATCCATATGAATCTTCATTTAACATAAATCGATGATTAGCGAACAAACATCCTTCATCAATATTATTAAATGAATATTTAATAAACAACGATTTTCCTTTTTGGCTCCTACCAGCCATAGGAAGCTACCTGTCGTGGAGTACACAATAAAGGGAAAGCTCAATTCAAGTAGTATCAACAATCTCAAGTATGTTATTACAATGGCCTCAAAAATAAAATTGTTGATTATGAAATATTTTGTATCACGTATTATGTTTGCTTGCGAATGATCCATTTACATTCTGCAGTTATATGGATGTTAATTATGGAGTATGCAGCCGGGGAAACACATGGTTGTCTGCTTAGAATGAGAGCAGTCCAGCTGAGAAAAAGCAAATTAAGACAACTGACTTCCGTTAGAAAAGGTAACTGTGGAGGTGCGGATGCCGTTGTGAAATATCATTTAGACATAATAATTCTGCAAGCAGATGCATTTTATGGCTGATAATTACGAACAACTAGAGGACGAAAACGAGCCACAGTAGAGTTGCCATCAGAAGTGGCTGGCCCGAGGCTGCATGGTCCTGGTCCCTGTGATACTGGTAGTCATCCTGGTCAGTATCATCCTCCACCTGTCCTCAGTCATCAACGTCTCGGACTACCCCTACCCGCGCAGGGCCACCCACCCCCACTCGGTGGCCATCTTGGCTACCAACGACATCCACGGCTACGCCAGAGGCTTCCGGATGAAGGACTTGGCGACTGAGCAGGAATTCACCCAAGGCGGACTGCCTTATCTGGCCCGCATGGTTCACGCGGTTAACGATGAGTGGAAGGACAGCTTTCTGTGGCTGGACGCGGGAGATCAGTACCAGGGTGGAATCGAGAACAGTGCTCTCGTCTCAAACGGAGACATAATAATGCAGACCTTCAACGAGACAGGTCTCAACTTCAGCAGCATTGGCAATCATGAGTTCGATTACGGGCCCGCTTTCCTCGACGGGTTCATGCGTAAGTCGAGGTTCTCTTACTTGGCTGCAAACATATACCTCAATAATGAGTCAGACGCACGGGCCTTTCTGCCTCACAGCAAGGTGTCGACTGTGGTCACGCTGGGCAACGGCATCTCCCTGGGGATCATCGGGCTAACCACCATCGAAACGCCCTACACCACCTCTTGGTACAGCAATAAGTCGAACCCCCAGTACGACTTCCGGGATTATGCTCAAGTGGTGGAGCAAGAGGCAGCTGGACTTTGGGCAAAGGGGGTTAACGCGGTGCTGTTGTTGGCCCATGCAGGCAATAAGTGCGGTGTCGAACTTAGTCGCCCCCGCCTTCTCAACGCGACCACCGGCCCCAGCCTCAAGGACTGCCCAGACGGGGAGATCAAAAAGCTGCTGGGGGAATTGCCAGCTGGCACAGTGTCAGGAGTCGTAGCTGGCCACGTGCACCAGACTCTGAACCATTACTACGAGGGCCTACCAGTCGTCCAGAACGTCAACGGAGGCAGGTAGTTTCACGTGCTCTATCTGCACTTCGATGAAAAGTTGCGACTGGTGGGCTCACAGATTGAGGGGCCCGTGCCGGTTTGCTCCGAAGTTTACAAGGACCTTCTGTACTGCCCTTATCGGCCAGAAAACCCAGAAAAGCAGAGACTGGGAGAGTATAAATTCCACGAGAGCAAGGTCTTCAAGGACCCGAAGGCTGAGTCGATCATCCACTCATACGAGAAAAAGCTCAAGCCTTACTACGAGCCGGTGGCGGACAGCAAGCTCTACCTCGCGATTGATACCGACCACGAGAACAACTTCGGAAACATGGTCTGCGACTGCCTGGTCAACGTTAGCCAGGCAGACTTCGCAGTGCTCAACCCCGGTGGGTTCCGGGCCCCGCTGACTCCGGGGGAAATCAACGAGGCCGAGCTCTATAGTGCCTTCCCCTTTTAAAATAAGATTCTGACGTTTTCACTGACGGGTGCCCAGCTGATGGAAACCTTAAAGATAGTTCAGTCTGGCCCTAAGGGATACTATCAGACCAGCGGCCTCGCACAGGAGGTCCAGGCTACCACCAGAGCCCTTCGCAAGGCCACCTTCTACAATGGGTCCGAGATCCCTGCCGGGGCTGCCGTCCGAGGAGTCTCGATCGACTTCCTGCTGGGCGGGGGCGACGATTTCAAAGACGTAATAAACAAGACATTCAGGCCGCAGAATATTGAGGACCATGGTCTTTTGAGGGAGTCGCTAAGAGAGTGTTTGAGGACCATGGGTGTGGTGCAGGGACCCTTCATGGACGAGGACCGGCCGCGGCTGAAGCTGATCTGATTTCACTTGATGATGTCGAACAGCAGCAGGGACAGGGCCATGCCCAGAAACAGGAAGGCCCAGCCTTTACCGAAGTCCC
The DNA here is from genome assembly GCF_025434085.1 of Hippocampus zosterae. Classification (NCBI taxonomy): domain Eukaryota; kingdom Metazoa; phylum Chordata; class Actinopteri; order Syngnathiformes; family Syngnathidae; genus Hippocampus; species Hippocampus zosterae. The sequence continues at coordinate 26,119 of NW_026262890.1, read as the reverse complement.
TGTTATTCTCCGCCTCCAAGAGATGCTCGTTACCAGCTTTGATTCGTTCCAGCGAGGACTCCGCTTGCAGGAGAATTTCCTCGGTAGTTGACTACTGTGCCGACAACTCAGTACTAAACTCGATCAGCAGCCCTTCGATCCGTTCGAGCTGATCCTGAGCCTGCCGGATGCTCTCACCTCGCTGTTCGTACTTCAGAAGCAGGCCGCGCGACCGATCGTTCTCCTGCCCCTCCTATGCGAAGAGCTGCTTCGGAAGTTCGATACGAACAAGCTCCTTGAGTTTGGCCTACTTCTCCTGGTGCTTTTGCTTGACTCGCCGATAGAGCAACTGCACGGCCCTGCACCGCTGTGACACGATTGCTGCTGCGGTGCTCCGGTGACCTAACTGCCCGGGGTTTAACTCGCCCGCCTCACTGCTCTTGAGTTTGAAGTCCAGCAGCATAACACTCTCGACGACTGCTGCGATGGCACTACCAATGCTCGCGAGAAGTCGGTAGTCTCCGTCGTAGAACTGGGTTCGAGCGGAGATGACTTGGTCAGTGGTCTCGAGTTCCGTGCTGATGCTGCGGAGGGATACCAGGAGGGAGCGGGTGGCGCTGTTGAACTCTCTGGCACCATGTGGGATCGAGGCCTGAGCGAGGGCCGTGTCAACAAAGCGATGAGTCAAATCGATCATAATCAGTCTAAGTAGAGCTTGTTCAGCTTGCGTGACTCGATGAGCAGTCGCCGGGAGGAAAACGCCATCGCCAGATAGGGCAGCAGGCTCACCCCCTTCAATACGAGGTACTGCGTGCTCGACTCAAACGAGGCCGCCGCCACGCACAGCCCGAAGCCTTGGCTCACCACACTCAGGGCGTTCAGCACTACGAACAGCTTGCCCAGTCCGTAGCTGTTGGACATAGTCCACACGAAGCCCAGCGAGACTGCGGCGAACTGCACAAAGGGGTAGGGTAGCAGCAGTAGAAGGGAAAAACTACTGTGCAGGTCTGTCATCAGGGTCAGCAACAGCATCCACGACAGGATCAGCAGGCCTAGCTGCAGGTACAGAACCCCGAAGTAGTCTAGTCCCTGGAACACGCAGTCCAGGTGCGAAAGCAGCCAGAAGCGAGCTCCGCCCATTCCGCAGCCAGTCTGAACTGCCTGCGTCGGGTGAGCTTAGTCCTCGAAGGCCGCGTCTGTAAGGTCGGTGTCGGGCCGGGAAATGAACAGTGCCAGCTTGCAGGACAGATCAGAACTGGTCAGCAAGCCGAGCACCTCCGACAGCTGTTCTTCGGGAGCCTTACTGACATTGCGCACAGAACCCTTGAAGTCAGAGCCCGCCTGGAGCAAGAGCAGGTCGATCTTGATTTGGAGGCGGGCGAAAAAGCTATCGTTCCAGCAGGTGAGCAGGTGGGCGAGGGCCTGGAGGGCGGTGAGGAGAAGGGGGCGAGGGGCGGCCAGGTCGAGGCTGAAGGCGCGCTGGTTGAATTCGAAAAGGAAACGAGAGAGAGTCTTGATGTTTTCCTCGCGGATGTGCTGTGCAGCCAGACTCTCGAGCATTACTCGCTTTTCAGAGGGACTGTCCCTCAGGTTGCGGTTGATCACGAAGTACAGCACGTTGAAGAAAGCATCCGTCTCGCACAGGTAGAAGGGCCGCACGAAGCTGCCCTCGCCCGACAAGTGGATCACGAAGGGCGACCCCAGCACGAAATACCGCAGGTTGGTCTCCTTGTACTCGAAGAAGTCTACGTACAGGTTGGTGTAGTCCGCATTCTTTGACACCTTCAGGCCCTTGGTGTAGTGCTTGCCCTTGATGATGCCTCCCGCGGCCAGTCCCCGCACCCGCTGGTACTTCAACTTCTTTATCCGCGCGTGCACCATCCAGAACAGTGGGTAGAACACCACTGTCCCCCAGCACAGCACGTGTTCGCCCAGGCTCCATCGGGCCGCCTCATTAAAGGCCGCAGCAAAACGGGCATACTGCTCAGGAATGGCGAACGACTGCAAGGCGGCCGGCAGCTCGGGGCTGAGCTGCCAGGGACTGTGGTAGGTGTTCGAGCCGCGGGCCACCAGGCGGCACTCGTGGAAGAGCACGTCGGGCAGAGTGAAGATGTCAGAGGACTTCAGGTCAGCAGTGATGGTCTGGTTGGCCAAGTCCTCGACAGCCGCTTCGTAATCGAACTCCTTCTCATAGTTAGCATACTTGCGATAGAAGACCTTGAAGAAATAACCAGTGAGGCAGAGGAGGAGCATGTAGACAATGCCGGCCGCGAGGAACCAGCCCTTCAGGTGGGCCATGAACTGCTTGAACGGCTGCCGGCTGAACCTGCCGTCCCCCACCTCATAGCATTCCGAAAGCGATTGCTTCCCAGTCTTCTTGCTGTGATCCAGCTGTCCCACCTTAGGGCAAAGTAAACATTAAACTTCCAAAGGCCCCTTGTAGTACCGCTCGGGGCAGGTCTTGCAGCTCATTCCCGAGCTTGGCTAGGAGCCCGGCGGGCACGCACTTCTGTAGAAACTGCCCTTAGACCCCGATCCCTGCCCGTCGCCCCCGCCTCCCCCTCCGTAGAGGACCTCTCCGTTGAAACTGCTGTTTTCAAGAGTCTGCACCCAAACAAGTCCGCCACTGCCTCCGCCGGTGCCATTGGTGCCCGCTCCTCCCTCCGCAGAAATCAACCCCTGTCCTGCGATTGCTCTTGCCTTGAGAGTGATTGCCCCGGCAGAGCTGCCCGAAGAAGCAAGCCCAGGCAAGCCGTCACTAAGAATCGAGGAGGCGGCGTCCAGGGAAAGCGAGTTCACGGCCAGTAAGTAGACTGCGCCTGCTCCCGATTGCGCGTGGGGACCGGCTCCACCGCTGCCCTGCATCAGCGAGTCTTTACTTATATAGGGGTAGTTGTGTAGGACGAAGCGAAATCCCTAGAGGACGCCGAGGCAGGTGCTGTTCTGTGAAGCCCCCGTCCCTCCGTAGCCGCTGCCCGAGGCGCCAGTAGGATGGCAGATCGTCCCTTCTGACGAGTTGATTGAGATCCCTTTGCCGATTCCGAAATGGCAGCCCTTGCCCGTTGCATTGAGGACAGTCGCCTGAAGGGACAGGTTTTGGGCAAGCACGCAGAGGGCGTTGGCCCGGACGATGGCGTCCTGCAGGGCCAGGGAGTCAGTCACCACGATGGTCGAATAGAAGTCTTACTGGGCCACCTCGAAGAGCCGGTGGTAATCGTAGGTTATAGTCAGGTTGGCCAGGATCTTGTCGAAAATGTGTTCGGACTGGTACTGGATCAGTCTGGTCGAGCACTGCCGCGGGGACATGCTGATCTGAGTGCCCGGCAGCACGGCCACTTCCTGAGAGTACACCACTATCCTGCTGAACTGCAAGGACCCGCCCAGGCGGGCCTGGTCCCCTGCCACTCCCAAGTACTGTCCCGCTGCCTATTGTACAGAAGACTCTGGGCTAAACAAAGTGCAGTTCGAGAGACAGCGCATTCCATCGGCGCTTAGGCTGGAGGCGTTCACCAGTAGGTCTGTGAAGGTGCAGTTAGAGATAGCCACGGTGACGAAGGTGGTGAGTTGGCAGGGGTTGGTGAAGATGAGGCCGGAAAGGAGGAGGGAGGAGTCTGCCGCGCAGAGGGAGGGGTAGTCCTGACACTGCAGGGAGCTGGGAGCACAGACTGGGCGGGTCGCCTCGAGCAGCAGCCAGAACAGCATCTCAATTGATGATGATTAAAAGGTCATACGTGCACTTTGGGTAGTTCTTGACAGTCAGCTGGCAGAAGCCCTTGCAGGGGGTCTTCCACCCAGTGTGCTGGATCTTGCCCGCCGGGAACATCCAGAAGTTCACGTGATACTCCTTGAAAGCCTCTTCCAGCCCCTCCTTCACGTGCCTCTTGCGCTCCTCTTCTTGCGCCAATCCACACGAGGCCCTGTACACCGCCTGCGCCCGGATTTCGATAGACTTGTTGGACAGGGAGGGCTGGTCGGAAAAGGAGAGAGCGAACAGGCGGTACCCTCCGACCTCGGCTGCCTGGCCCACGTAGCAGCAAGCCACCTTGGTGGTGGCGATCACCGTGTGAGCCTTCGTGCATCCCTCCAGACTGTTCTTGATCATGAGGATCTGTTCAGCGTTCATGATAAATACTGGGATCGACTGAGGTCTGCACGGCTGCCTCGCCCGTGCCTGCACATGCGCCTGCCACCCCGCACCCCAGGTGCCTGGTCAGGAAGCTTAGTATCCGGGCTCCCACTGCCTCTCTGCAGGGGCAGAGGGCCTGCGCAGCCAGGAGGTGCTCCTGGAGGAAGTCACAGAAATCGAGGGAGTCGAGGACAAGGCTGGCTCGGACCTGGAGGGCGGCCTGCTCCTGCTTGGAGAGGATGCTGAGGTCCATCCCGGAGAGGTTCATGCTAGCAATAACAGACAGGGCCCATGCTCTTGCGCTAGCCTGCCTCCGGTTGTGGGGAATGTTGTAACCAATTAATGTCGACTTGCCAGGGCGTGAAGCTGGCAGAGCTGCGAGGCTACCGCAGCCGCATGCTCAAGGTCGTCCAGGAGGGCTACGAGAAGGAGGACGAGGCCATCATGGACTTCTTCCACGGGGCCATGAAGCACTACTTCTGCAGCGTCAAGGAACCCGACAGCCTCAGCACTCCTGAGATGGCCGAGCTGTGCAAGCTGTACATCCAAGAGGAGGTGGACCTCATAATGGTGGTGGGAGGCGACAGTGCGGTCAAATTCGCGGCGCTACTGCTGCAGGAGCGGGCCAAGCCGGTTCTCTGCATCAGCAAGGACAACGAGTCCATGCTGGGGTCCATCCAGCTGTCCAATTGGAAGTGCGAGCTGCCCACAGTGCTGACCCATATCAGGGACAACCGGTACTACAGCGAGCGGCTGATGCGGTTGCACGTGGCCAAGGAGGTGTAGGGCCGGGCCGAGTACGGGCTGCAGGTGCTGAGCGAGGTGGTGGTGCGCCGCAAGACCCACTTCTGCATCAAGGCGGCCGTCTTCATCAACGGCGAGCACTTCACCGACACAGTCACCGACGGCATCATCGTCGCCACTCCACTGGGATCCACGGGGTACGCCATGAACTGCGGGGGGCCTATTGTCAATTACCGCTCAACAAACATCGTCCTGGTGGCGGTCAACCCTCTCACCCTCAGCTTCCGCCCCCTCGTCATGAGCCACGACATCGAGGTCGAAATCTGCATCAGCAAGGACTCTCGCAGCGAGGCCGAGGTGCACTTCGACGGCAAGTGCCACGACCGGCTGCGGCAGGGCGAGTCCATACGAATCCGGCAGGGCCACGACTTCGAGATGGTGCGGCTGGGCGAGGACAGCCGCAGCCAGCACAAGATCAAGGCCATCTACTCCTGGAATGCTGGTTACGCCTTCACCTGAAATAATCATGGATTTGCATTTGCTTCCCGCCTACATTCGCTTCGAGGGGGCCGCCCCCGTGTCCCGTTACTTCCACTCTCAAAGTGCAGGCCTACGCTCTTCACTCCGAGGCCGCTCCCTCCAGGGGCGGGAATGCGACCCCGCAGGATTCTTCCGTCTGGACAACGTCGACAAACAGGTAGTGGCAGGCCCAGCCCTCTCCCGGCTGGTGGACTGGCGCAGGGACGGACCCCCCGCGCACGGGGCGGACGAGGTTCTACGGGCGCACGTGGGGCTGATGGAGGAATTGGCCGGGGTATAATGACAGATGATTGTGGATCACAGATCACCCAGGACTGACCCTTCCGGAAGCTGCTCTCCCTGGTCTTCGACTCCCTTGAGTTCCTGCTCGAGAGCTTCGACCTGGACCTCAATTTCGCGGAGGTCGGCCTCGCGGGTCTGGGCCTTCAAGGCGCGTGTGTGCAGTTCTGCGAGCTTGCGGGCAGTGTTCTGCTGCTTGTCCTGCTGGTGAGGAATGAACCAGGCGGTCAAGGCGGAGGCGGAGGGGCTGGTCGGCTCCCATTGATTATGAGCAAGGTGATTGAGCTGGAAGTAAAGCGAGTGGCGGGGATTGACCGGGCGGTGGGGGTGCTGCCCATCAACGACGTGAAGTACATCTACGTGAACGGGCCGCACCTGACCATTGAGGACCACCTGCTGCGCTCTCAGCGCCTGTACGAGTTGTCTCCCGGAGACCGCGTCCGGCAGATCAGCTTTTCGGGCAGCAGCTCCGATGACTTCGTGGTAGGGCTGAACCTGGAGAGCGAGTGGCCTCGGATCGTGGTCATCGAGGAGGACATCAAGCTGATCCGCGAAGAGGTGCAGGCTCCCAGTCTGTAGGGATGGCGGGTCCAGAGCTTCATTTTTTCGTTCAACAGCGACTTCGTGCTGTGCCTGGGCGAGCACAGGAGCGGCCGGCAGGGCGTGCTGCTGCTGTTCCGCAAGAAGGACGACCCGGTGCTGATCGGGGAAGAGGACCTTGGACTGCAAGGGATCCGAGGGCTAGGACTGCTTTACCTGTCGCTCTGCTCGTTCTACCTGTTCAACGCTCGGCAGCTGTGCTTCTACGAGATCGAGAAAAAGCACACTGTCCTCCACCACGAGTGGCAGTGGGAGTGCCCTCCCGATGAGCAGATTTTCACTGCTGGCACCTGCAAAAACCACAATTTGGTCGCAGTCGTCTCGGCCTGCCACGCCTACTGCCTCCGCCTCAAGACTGGCGTCTACGAGCTGGAAGCCGTCTTCGACATGCCTCCGGGGGCGCAGGTGAGTGCAGTGGGCTTTTCGCACGAGTACTTCGCGATCGGGTCCGACCTGCCGTTCCTGCTGCTGGTGAAGATGCAGTAGGGAAGGCTGGTGACGCTGCGGTACGAGTTCTTCTGTCAGGACTTTGAGCGGGTACGGAGAGTGAGCCTTAGCGACGACGGAGAGGTGCTGATGCTGTAATTCGACACTCTGATTCGGAAGCCTCCCGTGCTAGACAGCTGGGCGGGCAAGCTGGTCAGCATGCTTCCCGACCAACAGCCTTTCCGGCCCAACCCGGCCCTGGAAATCCTGCATCAGGGCTTTTTGCTTGCCTGCTGCTTCGAGAGCGTCATGGAGAGCCATCAGCACCTGGCCCTCGACATGGCCGACCAGCTCTTTTCCTTTGACCTGCACCAGCAAAACATCACCGGAATGGCCGCCATGCGCTGGCAGCAGTTGCTCGTGACCGTGGCCGAGGACTACATGCTGCGGGTCTACGACATCGAGACCCTTCGCGTGCGGTTTTCGGCGGGGCTGACCGAGCTGCCACTGGGCGTCTGCACCCACCCGTCGGTGCCGCAGCTGGGGGTGCGCTTTGCAGAGAGTTTCAAGGTCTACCACCTGCTGCATCATGGGCTGGTCGAACTGTTCGGCTAGCCGGTCAAGAAGTGCAGCGCCATCTGCTACAGCGAGTTCGGGGGACTGCTCGCTACTGCAGGGGCTTCGCTGACCATTTACGACTCCTTCCAGTGCTCGCGGCGATATAGTCTGCCTCTGCAGCAGCAGCGGGTTGGCGCCATGCACTTCGGCTCTCTCGACCATTCGATCGTGGTCTACCTGCGCAGCGGCCAGGTAGTGGTCTATGCGTTCGAGGAAGGCTTCGAAAAGTTGTTGGAGTTCGGGCTAAAGCCGGGACTGAGTTACTACAGTCCAGAGAAGGACCTGCTGCTGTGCTGCCAGGACTGGCGGGTCAACGTGTTCTCAGACCGGGGGCGGCTGCCCAGCTGCCAGGCGGTGATCTCGCAGGAGGACCGGGTCACTGCTCTGCTCCTGGTCCATGAACTGAGCATCTTTTTGGTGGGCTCGCAGAAAGGTGTGCTCTACATCTACAGTCTGATCGAATCCGAGTTCTAACAGCAGATCCGGGTGCTGGGCGCCCCGGTCGAGTTCCTCGCCATCTCCGAAGAACTCAAGGTCATCATGGTGGGGGGCGGACAGCGGCTAGCCCTGGTCTCGCTGCTCATGCTGAAGGAGGGCGACCTCTTCGTCTCGGACGAGCTCTACCACAACTATCGCGAGTTCATGATCAACAAGCTCTTCTACCCTCTCAACGAATTCGCGCTGTACTCTCGCACGCAGGAGCGAGAGCAGCAGCGCCGCGCCGGCAACCTCCGCGAGGAGTTCGACAACTGCAACTTTGAAAACCAGGAAGAGGTTGACCGGTTCAAGCGGGACATGGCCGCCAAGCAGCGGGCGGCCCGGCTGCACTTCCAGCGGCAGATCGACGAGGACAGCCGGGCCTTCACCCAGCAGATCTACATGGCTCGCGAGCGCAAGGCCAAACTGCGCCGGGACGTGAACGAGTACTTGAGTGAAACAAAGGAGAAGTTCGCGTAGTCCAACCAGCGCTTTGAGGCGGCCCTTCGCAGACTCTACCAGGAATACTCCAACCAGCTGTCCGCCTACACCAAGAGCAGCAGGCTCTCGGGCGGCCTCCCCATCACCATGCTGCGCGACAGCAACCCCTACGAAAAGCGATTCCTGGCACTCACCCGCGAGGTTGAGCAGGCTGAGGTTCTCCTGCACGAGGAGATGCGGGAGCAGGCCCTACTTGAGAAAGCTGCCGAGGAAGAGCGGACGGGCATGCTGGCTCGACAGGCCGAGCTATTGCAGGCCGAGCGGATTCGGCAGGTCACCATCGGCGAGAAGATGCGCTACCGAATCCTCCGGTGCAAAGGCGAGACCCGCATCCAGGAATAGAAAATTGAGTCACTGAGCCGGCTGCTGGGAGAGCTGGAACTGCACCTGCTGGAGCTGAGGTCGCAGAAGACTTACTTCGCGGGACTGATCACGAGCATCAGCGGGGCACTGCGAACGAAGGACGGAGTCATCATGAGCAAGGAGGACAAGGCCAACGCCCTGCAGTCAGCCAACATCAAACTCAACAAGAAGATCTCCTATCTGACCCAGTTTTCGGAGATACTCGAGCAGGAGGACCTGCCTTCGTTGGAAGAGCTGGAGGGTGGTTTGGCTCGCCACGAGCAGGAGCTGATCGAAACTGTGCGCAGGGGGCAGCAGCTCACCCGAAAGCTCGAGGACGCGCAGGGGCGGCTGCAGAAGGCCCGCCAGCGGCATCGCCTCCTCGTCAAGGCCAAGCTTAATAGCCGGCGCAAGACTGAGTTGGCCCAACACGAAATCCAGCGTGCTTTGGATCAGCTTTGCTCAGCACGGCGCGACAGTCTCTTGGCGGGACTGGCCGCGTCGGTGGAAAGGCTGTCGACAGGCCTCGTGGAAACCCAGGAAGAGCCTCTGGATTTGCAGGTCTACAGCAAGATGCTGGGACAGTTGAGCCGGGCAGTGACGCGGGACCGGTTCGAGCGGGCTGCCAGCAAAGAGAAGCAGGCCCGTTTCAATCACGAGAACACTGAGTTGCTGAAGACTCTCTATGAGCTGCAATGCGAGCATCAAGTGCTGCGCAAGGCCGAGGCCCGCCTCGAGCAGGAGATCAAGCAGAGGGGCTGCAGGCTTGACGATCGCAACATCATCCGCGTACGCCCAGCGCGCTTGCCCTTCGAGATCTACAAACAGCAGTCCAAGACCAAGAGCACCAGTCTCAGTGAAAGCGTCTCGAGGTTCGACTCCATCCCTCGGAACCGCAGCCACCACGCCAGTCAGGAGTCCAGCCGGCCTGACCTCCGAGAGTTGGCGGTGACCAAGCCGAAGCCGTTGCTAAAGCGGCGCATGGGCCGCACCCGGCCCACCTGAGTTTATCGATTAATGGGAACTGGTCCGCAGCGCCGTAAGGGCGGCACAGCCAAGAACAAGGCCTATCATCGTCTCCACAACAAGACCAAGCACTACCGCAGAGACCACGACCTGGTCTTCGCCGATCTGCAGCAGCCCGAGCAGGCCCTGGGCAGAGTGGTCGACGAAGACCAGCCCGGCGGGGGTCAGCACTACTGCCTAAGCTGCGCGCGGCACTTCATCAGCCAGGAGGCCTTGGCAACCCACCGCGGGACGAAGGGGCACCGGCGCAGGCTGAAGGCCATGCGAGAATAACCCTACAAGCCCGATCAGTGATCATCATTTCACTCGATCTGTTGCAGCTGCTCCTCGAGTCGGGCGATGTCTCGCTCGAGGGCCAGCTCGTACTGCTGCAGCCGGTACTTCTCGCGGGCCTGGGTGCGCAGGGCCGCGAGGAGCAGGCGGTTGGCCTCTGCGAGCTTGGCGTTCTCGAGGGGATAGTCGAGGGCGGGGTTCAGGAGCGGGGGGTAAAAGCGGCCGGGCAGCTCCTTGTCCATTAATAATGAAATACATAAAGAAGGGCCACAAGTTCACCTTCAAGGAGAGCAACGACCTCGAGAAGCGCAGGGAAATCGTCCAGTCCTACCTCGAGAAGATCAAGGAGCGTGCCCACGACCCCGTGCTCATCCGGGCCGAGCCCTACGGGGACTCGACGCTGCGGCCGATCAACCGCATCATGGTGTTCGAGTCGACCCTGGGCTGCATCCGAGTGCTGATGTCCATCCGCAAGGAGCTGCAGTTGGCCAACCAGCAATCGCTGTTCCTGTTCGCGGGGAAGGACCTGCTGGAGATCGGGAGCAAGGTGGCCTACCTGAAGGACAGGGCTGACGAAGACGGACTCGTCTACATCTCCTACGCAGACTACGACGTCTTCGGGGACCTTTCCGATCAGACCTGACCGCGGCTGTTTAATTCAATCCACGTTAATACTGAGGGCCTGCGATTTGGCCACATTCCTGTGCACCACCTACGCACTCAGCCATGCCACCCTCTGTCTCTCGCTCGACCCTGACCGCTCTCGAGACTGCTCTCTCTTCTTCCTGCGCTCGCTGCTCTTCTCCTCGGCCTCGGCCTCCCGCGCCAGCCACTCCTCCGCCGTGCCCTCGGCCTCGCAGATCAATTGCTGCTCTTTGCCCGTCATGACCACCCTCAGTTTTTCAGCGTCAACCGCGACAGCCTTGCCCTCAAAGTCAGGAGGGGAGTCGACTGCCTGCTCCACGATTCGGGCCTCGAGTGATCGCAGAGCCTAGCGGGGCTGCAGCCATAAAATGAAAGGCTTGTTTAGTAGTTCTCCAGTGCGTGCACGGTGATGGACGATTGCCAGAATTGAGTCCGGAGGACGGGGGATCGCCTCGAGCCGCATTCTGTCCTTCAGCCGGATCTCCATGTCCGCGGACGGCACCTCCAGAATGCGGTCTCGGTTCCGGTCCCAGCGGAGAAGGGCCACAGCGTGCCCCAGCTCCTCGGCGACCATGTCCGTGAGTTGCTGGTAGGTGGCGTTGATAGCGATCTCCAGCTTGCGCATTTGGACTTCCCCATTCTTGTGAACCTCGTATGAGACGGAGGTGAAGTCATTCTTTTTGTGCACCTCCACCTCGCCCTCACAGTAGTAGACGTGCGGACTATACTTGACCAGCACCCCTACTGTCAGGCCTTCGTCGGCGTCCTTCAGAAAGCGTGCGCCCCGGGTCTTTTTGTACTGGATGAAGGTCTTGCTGGGGTCTGTGGGCAGAGAGGCGATCAGCTCTGCGACGGTCGTGCTCGGTGGTAGGATCCGAACGGTCTCACTCTCACTGTCGTCGTACAGATTGATCAGCAGGTTTTCGATTGGCAGGCTCTCAACTTTGCCGACCCCCACATGAGCGATGACCTGATGATTTTTCATGAGGTTCACCGGGTGGACAGCCAGCTCGTAGTTCTCGACCAGGCGAACCGAGCTGAGGCTGTCTTCGATGGCCATCCAGAATTGAGCAGAGTCAAGTCCCAAGAGGGCCACCACCTGGTCCTTGAGAGCTTGGTAGGTGGCGGAAATAGGCATAACTATTGGCCCGAGAAGCTCAAAGGCGGGGCCTTTGAAGTGTTTGATATAGACGAGCAACAGCTCCTTCGGGTTTCGGTCGAAGTCGAGGACGTCCCGGGCGGCGGCCACAGACTCGAAGTGGTAGTCCTCATCCACCAGCTACACTGCCAGCGGGCAGCGAGCTGTCACGACGATCAGCGGCGGGTCTGAGGATTTGCTCGCGAGCCCGAACTCGTGGATGATCAGGTTGCTGGAATGCTCGACCGGCATGGCCTTCAGGATCTCCTTGCCTCGCGCCTCCTCGGCCCACCAGAGGGCGAACTGCCCGCTGTCGAGGCCGGTGCCCCCGGCCACGAAGTCGAACAGGCTCTGCACCGGCTCGTTCTTGTGGAAGTTGTGCTCCACGAGCTCCTTGGTGTTGATGAATAACAGCTCGTCATTCCTGGCCCGCTTGTAGAAAAAGGCCCCCAAGCTCTGCACGGCCTCCTTCCTGATCGAATCCGAGCTTACGAACCTAAACCTGCGCAGATCCTCGCGCTGCCGGTTCTGTTCCTCCCGTTTGGCCTTCTCCTCCTCCTCGCGTATCAGCTCACGTGGGATGTCCTCAGGCGCGAGGGCGCGCAGACACTCGTCCCACTGAGTCTCACGGACGTAGATAAGCATGTATGCGGCGGCGACACGGGGTACCTCGCGGGCCTCAACCTCGAGCTTGTTCTTGTTGAGGCTGATTTCGCGGACCATGCCTCCGAAGTTGTCCTCGAAGACGGCCATGCGGGAGGCGGGTGTGATCAGCTCGTCGTTGAATTTGAGCCACTGCCCCTCGCGGTTGATGAATGTGTAATAGTGTCCCGACCCCGCCTTGGTCCCCTCATGCACCAGTACCGCGAACAGCCGGTACTCCTGACTCTCCTTCTGCTCTGTCCACGGCCCGAAGTTGAAGCGCTCCGAGTACTCGTAGTGGGACATGAGCTTCACGTTCGAGCAGGTGGTGGGGTCGAACTCGAAGCGCTTGAGATGCAGCATGAAGATGGGCGGAAGAGCTCGTATCCGCATGCCCTTGAAGGCGTCCTGCTTGCCGAACCGGCTGGTCTCGTACTGGTCCGAGCCGGACATCTCCTCGGCAGTGGTGAGGTAGTCGAGGCTTTCTGCGAGGCCGGCCAGGTTTTTGATGGGCAGCTGCAGGTCGAGGAAGGGCTCGGTGGACTCGGAGCAGTATTCGACGTACTTGCACTTGATGTAGTTGACCAGCGTACCGTGGAAGTACCTGCGGATGGCGTGGCGGGTCAGGGGGTTTTCGTCCACCTTTTTCTCCAGGACTTCGAAGAACAGGCAGCTGAACTCCTGGATGTCCTGCTGCTGCCCGAAGTGCTTGCGGTTCCAGCCGTAGGACCTGCAGAGGCTGTCCGTGTCTGCCGGCCCGCCGCCCCCCATCAGCTTCAGGAAGAGCACCTGCAGCGTATTCGGGAACTTGTCCCGCTCCGAGTGCAGCTGGAAGAGCACTCGGCTAAGCACCCGCAGGTGGAACAGCGCCTGAAGGAAGGAGTTCATGTAGCAGGTGCTGCCCTGGTTGACCAGTCCCGCAGCCCGCGGTACTCCTGCCCGCTTAACACCGGTAATCACGAACTCCAGCAGCAGATCGCTGACGAAATCCTTGACCCTGTGCGTGCCCAGCAGCGCAGGCGTCTTCTTCTTGCCCCGGAAGGTCTTGCTGTCCACCGCCATCCCGGCAACCAGGTAGGCCAGCCGCGCCTCGAATTCTACCTCAACAGGCTCGCTGGCCTCGAGCTCGACCTTGAACAGCCGCTCGCCCCGGTTGGCGCGACACAGCAGCAGCGAGAAGGCCACGTCGTCGCACTCCACCCGCACCTGCTCCTTCAAATCCTCTTCGGAGAGCATCCAGATGGGGACTTGGACGACGGTGCGGGACTCGACCGTCTGTTTGTCCTGGGTGACGAGGACCCCACCCTCGCGCGTGAGGGGCACGGCGATGGGGTCGTCGTCCTCGACAGCTGCGGAGGGCTTGCGACGAGTCCGTTCGGATTCAATTTGCATGAAGTATGGATATCACCTCGGCTCTGCATCTCGGCTTAAGAATAATAGGAGCCGGTATGAGCAATGGCTTAGTTTCTTGAGATTGGCAAGCCTTGGCGGTCACCTTAGGAGCACTTTGCCATGATTGGATGAGCCAATAACGATGAAATCTCGCGAGGACTACGAGGAAATCATCTACACCCTCAGGCGCCAGAACCAGCAGCTCACGCGCGACGTCCAGGACCTCCAGCTCCGTGTGGGAGACGCACCCTTCCATCTCAGGAAGAACTTCGAGAACGAGGTGCTTGACAGTCCTTCAGTCACCAGACAGCATGGCCTCCTTCAGCAGGCGCGCTGACTCCTGCTCCCAGCACGCCCGCTTCTACCGGCTAAAGCTGGCCATCGAGGCAGTCCACCGGGCCCTTGAGCTGCGGGCCTTGACTCCAGAGGCCTTCTTCAGAGCACTGGACAGGGACTACAAAAAGCTGGTGGGACAGACAGTCCTGCTCGAGGCCCTTAAAAACGGACTCAGTGGCATGCTGACCAGGGATCTACCCTCAAGGCTACGAGATTTTCAAGGGCCTGCTGCAGGAGACAGTGGAGCTAGAGGACTGGACCCGCCTTTTTGTAGCCCTGAGGTTGGTCCCCGACCACTCCTAAGAGAACATGGCCAGCATGGTCCTCCTCAAGGCCTCCAAGAAGGTGGCGTCAGAGCGGCTGCTGCTGGAGAACCTGCTGGCCGAGAGGGTGACTCTGGGCCAGCTGTGCGAGCTGGGGGTGGGGGAGCTGGGCCTGACCGAGCTGGAGGCGCTGTGCCTGTGGTTCAGGCTGGACCCGGGGCGGAAGGAGGTGAAAGACCGGCGGGAGGCCATTTCGGAACTGACTCGGTTTTCGAAGTGACTTTGCTGGATTATTTGATGCACCTTGAGAAGACGATCTTCGAGGTGTCGCACTTGCTGCTGAACATTGTTTCCTACCGCAAGCTGGCCATCCTCACCTGGTTCTTCTTCAGCTTCTTCCTCATGTTCGGGCTGGCCACCGCAGTCTCCCTGCACAAAATCCACTCCCAGACCCTGCTCGCCTCCTGCCTCCGCGAGATCGCGCCCCCGGGGCTGGCCAGCCCTGAGCCCTACAGCCTGCCCTTCGAGCAGTACGAGTTCACCCTGCTGGGCAGCGAGAGGTATGGCGAGCTAGATGAGGCCTTCCGGATTGAGAGGGAAAGGCGGATGAACTATTCCCAGGAGTACATCGATAGCCAGAAGATGCCGCCCGAGCTGGTGGAGAGGCGTCGAAGGGCCCTGGACCTGCTGAACGGGTCGGTGCTTGGGGTGACCCCCTTCTGCAAGTACTCCTGGAACTTGCGACTAGTTGACCCCGACATCCGAGTGTCTACCAGTGGACACATCCACGTCAAGGACGAGGACCACATCGAGCGGCTGGGCTTCAGACACCTGTCGGTCTACATCGACAGGGCGCAGCAGGACGGGCTCCTGCCGTTCCTCACCAACCAGAAGGCGATTCTGCTCGAGCAGGTCATGCGATTTCTGGGCCAATCGGCCGACCGACTGCAATGGGCTTCCTACGCGGCCTTCGGAGGTGTGGAGCAGATTAGTCTGGTGCCGCGGGGGCGGGCAGAGGTGCTGGCTAGCACGGCCGCCTGCCTGTTTCTGGCCAGCTCGGTGGCGATCATGTACAACTACATGGCGGTCTACCTGGTGCCGGTGATCTACCTGCTTATGCACCGGGTGGGGCTGCTAAACTTCGACCCCATGCCGATCTACACTTCTCTGCCCTGGATCGGGCTGTACGAGTACCCGTTCGCGCTGCGGGGGAGCGGGTCGGGCTTCCTGCAGGCGCTAGCGAAGCTGTTTCTGCTGTTCCTGCTGCTGTACGTGACGCTGGTGAACATCCTGCGGCACTGGATGTACTTCGTGTTTACGAGCTTCGACGACGCGGAGGACCTGGTCAACCTGATAACCTTCTTGGAGATCGAGAGCACACTGTTCTTCCGGACCCGCAGTACCATCAAGTTCCTGCCAAGGATGCTTTGCCTGACCATCCTGGGCTACGGCTACTACTGCCAGCGTGGCACCTACACCTTCCGCATCATGCCTCTCGCCCTCGCCTACCACTTTTCCCAGACCCTCGTCCTCCTCTTCATCATCTACTTCGAAAAGCCCGCAGCATCCGAGTGGAGCCAGCGCAGTCCCCACACGCCCACCGAGAACAGGCCTCGGTGCGTCTACAATCCTTTTTTCAGCACCGCGTGGCTCAACGACATGGCGCCCTTCTGGACGGTATTCGTGCCGCAGTTCGGCAGGCAGGCCTTCCAGCAGTAGGAGTGGGAGATGCTCGAGCCGGACCTGGCCCTTGAGGACGAGCCTCCTGTCCAGTGACTGTGCAGTGAAATTGCATCATCATTACTATCCGCAGAGCAAGTATCACTGGCAATGCACCAGTCCTCATGTTAAAAATTAATACTCTCATTTCTTTAATTAAAAGCGGGATTTTAACTTGAAGAAGCTGCTTGTGCCGGGAACAGGGGCACGCTGGTAACGACCGAGCAATAGAGCCACAAAAAAACAAATCCAGGCTTGGGTCAGGTAGATGTGAATTTAAACTTGGATTTAAAGCCATCAATAACTTCCTTGGTGATCAGATATAATAGATGATTTATTGGCTGCTTGCAAGTGCGCTTGCCCAAGAGCTGCCTATTGTCACCTCCGTCGAGGTATCCCTCTCCGACCCCGCCGCCAAGCCAGAGGGGTCTGTCGTGGGAGGAACCGTCGTCTACATCTACGGGACGGGGTTCAGCTCGCAGTATGACGAGAACTCGGTCTACTTCGGGGACGTCTTCTGCGACCCGAAGAACTACGCCTCCTCGTACAACCAGATCACGTGCGAGACCGAAGGGCCTGGCAAATAACTCTGGAACCAGAACATCTATGTGGGAGTTTCCGGCAAGGGCGCCTTCAAGTGCGCCAACAAGGCTGAGTGCAGATTCACCTTCCGCAACTCGGCCACCCCCCTGCTCCACGAGGTGGTCCCCTCCTCGGCTCCCGCGGGCTCGCTCCTCAGCTTCTATGGCTTGCACCGGATCAGCAACCTGGGCGAGCTGAGGGACCTGGGGGACGTGAAGGCCCTCTACATCGGCTCGAGCATCTGCAACCGCATCGACTTCAACGACGACGAGATCAAGCCCAGCCGGCTCGAGTACATCAGCTGCCGGCAGGGCCTTCAGCAGCCTGCTGGGTAGTACCTGGCCAGTGAGTGGCTGGCTCCCGGCAAGAGCCAGTCCCACTACTCCTCCTTTATCCCCGACCTGGTCTCGGGCCGCTCTTACCAGTTCCGGTGGCTGCCGGAGGTTCAGTCGATCAGCAGCCAGGCGGGCACCTTGGCCGGCCAGATCCTGAGTATCAGCGGGACTGGCTTCAGCTCAGTGGCTGCCAACATGACTGTCCTGGTTGCGGGTGCCTCTTGCCAGGTGTTAAGTTCGACACTCGACAAGATTGACTGCCTTGTCCAGGGGATCACAGCAGGCGGAACCCTAGGCGCCCTTCCCGAGGAGTCGGGGCTGCCCGGTCCGCAAAAGGGGAAGTACCTTGCCGGGACGGGCCTGAAGATGAGCGAATACGACCGTGTCAACTTCAGTAGTATCGCCGAGTTTAAGACCAAGATCGCGGGCTCGGCGATCAGTCCGGTGAAGGAAGAAACCACTTACCAGTTGGGGTCCGGGCTGCCAGCCGAGTCTGACAAAGCCTTCTTCATACGAGGCTACTTCAAGGCCTCTAACTCTGGCTTGTACAAGTTTTTGCAGACCTGCGACGATCTCTGCGAACTGAGCATGGCCAGCAAGGCCAACTCCGCGGACCCGGCCCTCCTGCAGAAGGTGGCCGAGGCCACCTACTACATGGGCACGCATGACGTCAACGTGCTGATCGACTATTACGGCCGAAACACCCTTACTGGTTCTGTGACCCTGGAGGCTGGCAAATATTATTACCTGGAAGTGTATTGGATCAACGCCGCCAGCAGCGGCTGGTACGAATTGAGGGCGGAGGTCCCCAACTCCAACCCCGCTGTCCGCCAGCAGACCACCGAAATCCAGAAGGTCTCGATCACCGCCCAGTCACCTCCGAAATCGTCACCTTCGCAGTGTTCGGCGGGGATCTGTCCGGCACCTACGAGCTCTACGCCCTTTAAATCGACCCCAAGTCTCTCAAAACGACTTACAACGTCACCGTGTCGGTAAAGGCCTCCGCCACCCCCGACTAGCTCAAGAACGCCCTGAACGCCTTCAAGTATTACAAGCCCTACGATGTGAGTGTCGAACGGTTCCCCGTGACCTCGATGGGTGAACTGATCACAGACGGCAGCACGGCGGGCGGCTACACCTACAACATCAGCGTCAACGGCTACCGGCCGCTGAGCCAGGCCCCGAAGGCGAGAGGCGCGGGGCACACCTTTGCCATGTTCGAGACTGTGCGGGACCATTCCCCACCCCTGGGCGGGACATTTTCGCTGCGACTGGGGGGCGAACTGATCAGCCTTTGGGACGATGACATTAAGAGCTACTCGGTGAGCAACATTCCGATGTCGCAGAACCTGTGGTACGTGGCTCATGCGCTCAACTACAGACTCAGCGCAGAGCATATCCGGGCTTACTCGCTCGGCAACGGAGTCGATTATCTGACCTTCTACATCTTTTTCGACGAGTACCTGCAGGACGTCGCCGAACTGGTTGGGGACGCCACTCTCCTCACCGGGGGTAACGGCGAGACCAGCCCTACCCTCACTGTCACCACCATCCGCGACTACTCCCTCAACGCCTACTTCCAGCACATCCCCTCGGCCTTCCTGTTCCAGCACGCAGAAGCCCCGCAGGTCTCAGTAACAGTGAACAGCGTGGAGGCCCACTGCAAAGGTGACTGCACCTACACTCCCTTTGCAGGCAAAATAACAGTCCAGACTGCTTCTCTCTCAGGAGCGGTACTCTCGGTGACCACAGCCAATGACCTAGAGGCTGCCCTGGCCACCTCGGCGGACAGCGCCTTTCCGGGCAACGCCAAGGTCGAATTTGGGGGAGTGCCTTGCGAGTCTATAACGGGAACCCTTGCCAGCTTCACTTGCACCGTACCGACCTACTCTGGCGGAGCCCTAAAGGCCGAAGCAGGCAGCCAGAAGCCTATCCTCCACGTCGGGGGAGTAGGCATTTCAGATACCACCGCCATGACTCCAGTCGAAGTCCCGTTGACAGCTGCCCTCAAGACTGGGACCCAAGTGACCAATTTCCAAAACACAGCAGGAGTCCTCACTGGCACCGGCTTCCCACTACCTTCCCACGATACAGTGCTTTACGCAGTTCCTCCCTCTTTGAAGTTTACCTACTGCAGCTTTGCTGAGGCAGACTACCCGTTCTCGGTCAACGACCAGGGGGAGTTAGAAGTGACTCTCCCCGCAGCTGCAGGCCAATCCAGCTGCGACCTGCAGCTTTCCTTCAACGGCAAGACCGCCACTGTGTCGCTGACCTTCGCCACCAACACCCCGGACATCTCCAGCCTGGCCCCCGCCTCGGCCTCCCCAGTGCTCAAGAACGACATCGTCATCTCGGGGTCCAACTTCGGCATCGACAAGGCTGCGATTTAGGTCTGGATCCTGAAGGACGGAGTCAAGACCTACCAGTTAGGAGTGGTGGCGGTGACTGACACCCAGATCACTGCCGTGCTGGGAGGAGGCAAGTCGGGTGCCTACGAAGTCGTGGTCTATCGCAGCCAGCTCCGGGGCCTGGGGTCGGCCTTTGCATACGAAATTGTCATCGACTCCATCAGCCCGGCCACTGGCTCCCCTGCGGGAGGCACGATCGTCACGATCACAGGGCGAAATTTCGCCCCTACCACGAACACCAACCAGGTCTTCGTGGCAGACAAGTAGCTGCTGGGCGTAAACAAGATGTGCACTGTCCTCTCGGTAGACACCTCAGACCCGGCGGCCAACACCATCACATGCTCGATGCCTTCGAAAGAGGACAACTGGGCTGACCAGCAGCCGGTGATTGTGGTCGGCAGACTGCTGGAGGAAAGCACCTGCGGGCAGAGCACCTGCGCTTTCACCTATGACGCGGCCCAGAAGCCCTCCATTACAGCCCCTGCGTCCACCACCTACAACTGGGGCGAAAGCGTGACCGTCACTGCAAACCTGTTGGGGACGACCAACGCAGCTGACATCAAGCTCGACTTTGGGACTGGAGCATTCGACACATCCGCCAGCTCGGTCTCCGGATCGCAGTTCACCTTCTCAGTCCCATAACTTCCAGAAGGCACCTACACTGCCAGAGTAAAAGTGAACCCCTACGGCGACGCCAGTGAGACCTTCGAAGTGAAGGTCAGGCTGGCTATCACGCCCTCCTCTTTCTCGGGGTCCACCGAGGGCGCGGTTGTGGCTCTCGGGGGGAGCGGCTTGAACCAGACGCGCACTGTCTAGTTCAAGAAGGGGGTGAGCAGGATTGACTACTGCGTGTAGTCCTGCGTCCAGCTGACCTACCAGGGGGCCACGGACAAGACAGCAGTGCTGACCCCTCCTACAGCACCCAAACTCCCAACATCATCAATCTGGCCAAGACCAACATTCCGGCTGGCTTTGTTATCGAGAAAGCGAAGATATCGCTGCAGGACAATGCCAACCTGAAACTCCAGAACGCCTACCAAACAGTGCCCTGCACCTTCACTGAGACCGCGGCCGAAGTCGCTTTGTCCTGCGCGTTTGTCCCAGGGACCTGGACCATCGAGTTGCTTGGCAATTACGGCTACGCCTCTGTCGCAGATCTGTCAGTCAGTGGGCCCAACGTGACTTTCCCTCAGGCAAATTACGATTTCGGGTTTGCCGGAGGAAAGCTGCAGATCACTCTGCCCGAACCCTACCAATGGGGAACCATTTCTCCAATCGAAGCTTGCGGCCGCAACCTGGTCATGACCGCCTAGCCGGGAAGCGCTACCGTAACCGTTACCATTCCTGAGTATTCCTCGAAGGCCACTCTGGCTGCTTATCCAGCTGGCCTTCCAAAAACTCTGGAGGGCACCTATAGCTCAGACATGGACAATGCTGCAGCGGCACAGGCCTTCGACAACAAGACGCTCAGCGTTTTCTCAAGCACGAACGAGACCTGCTTCATACAAGTCGACCTGACATCGTCGGACGACTTGGAGGCCATGGTGACCGAGGCACAAGTCTACCCGGACTACAGAGTGCTCAGGCCGGTGGAAAAGTTCGAGGGGGCGTTGTCGAGTACTCTAGTGATGGGACCACCTGGACTGGGCTGTGGATAATCGACGGGGGATTCCACTCAGGCTGGAACTCTAAAAAGCTAGATATCCCTATCTACGCCAGGTATGTACGCTTTTCTCACACCAACGGCTCTCAGTGCGCCCTGTCCGAAATGAGAGTGCTCGGCCACCTCCTGTCCAAGACCACGGCCACCTCTCTCGGGGACGTGGCTTGCCCTCTGAAGGTAAACTCTCAGGGGCAGTCTGCCGCCCTGTCCACAGCCATTACCTACAAGCCCTCAATAACCCCCAAGGTGACTGGCTTTTCCCCTAAATTTGGGACGATAGCAGGCGGGACAACTCTGACCATAGCTGGCGACAACTTCGGCACCGACGGGGCGGCTGTCAAGGTCGAGATCGACGGAGTGGCCTGCGCAGTGACAGCGGTCTCTACCACTCAAATCACCTGCACCACAGGCGCAAGACCCACCAGAGTCCTGAAGCCATTCGTGCTCACAGTGGGCCAGAACAATGCAGAGGTCCTGATCAAGCCGTTCTTCTACGCTGAAAGATGGAGCAGCACAGGTACCTGGGGCGGAGAGGCTCCTCCCAGGGAGGACGATGCAGTCTACGTGCCGGGAGATATGGTGCTCATGGTCGACGTCTCGACCCCCCTGCTACACGTGGTGGTGGTCGAAGGCGGGATCATCTTCAGCGATGAAAGTGACATGGAGTTCAAGGCCCGCATCATGGTCATCAACAAGGGCTTTTTCGAAGCAGGCACAGAAGCATCGCCCTACCAGCACAGGCTCACCCTCACCTTCACAGGGGACTACTACGACACACAGCTGCCGGTCTTCGGCAACAAGGGTATCGCCTGCTACAACTGTGAGTTCAACATGCACGGTCAGCCGCGTAGCTTCGTCTACTCCCTGCTCGCAGAGACTGCCCTCGCGGGGGCTACCTAGCTCAAGGTGGAGGATGCAGTGGACTGGCAAGTGGGTGAGTCCGTGGTGGTCTCCTCGAGCAGCTGGGACCACAAAGAGGCCGAAGAGCGGGTCATCACTGCCGTTTCTGCCGACAAGAAAACCCTGAGTTTTGCCAAGCCGCTGGTGCACAAGCACTACTCGGCGGTCGAGACCTACGACGGCGAGGAATTCCCAATGAAAGTCGAAGTAGCCCTGCTGAACCGGAACATCAAGATGCGGGGCGACGAGCACTCACTGGCCAAGGAGTACGGTTCACACCTGATGCTGACTGGCAAGGTGGACCAGGGCCTGTCCGGCAAGATCAGCTTCACGGAGTTCACGCACTGCGGACAGCCGCGGATCGTGGGGCGGTACTGCATGCACTTCCACATGGCGGGGGACGTGAGCGGGTCGTACGTGCGGGGGAACGTGGCGCACCACTCGTTCGCGAGGGTGCTGACCATCCACGGCACGCACTACCTGGAGGTGGACCGAAATGTGGGCTACCACGTCAAGGGGCACAACATCTTCCTGGAGGATGGGATCGAGACCTACAACGTGATAAAGAACAACCTGATGATCTCGACCTACGTGTCGGAGCAGATGCTGCAGACCGACCTCTCGCCCGCCTCCTACTGGGTCACCAACCCCTCCAACACCTTCATCAACAACCGGGCCGCCGGGGGCGACTTCTACGGGTTCTGGTACGAGATCAAGCCCCACCCCGACGGGCCATCGGCCAACCCCGACATCTGTCCGCAGGGCATGCCCCTGGGCCCCTCGCGCGACAACGTGGCCCACAGCTACGAGCGGTTCGGGCTGCGCGTGTTCGTGCTCGCCGCCCGCAAGTACCCCTGCCGCAAAACCATCGACTACTCTGCCGAGGACATCTACTCCAGTAACCCCGTCCAAGAATCCCTCTTTGAGAACTACGTCCTCTTCAAGAACAAGGAGGCCGGCTTCCTGGGCGAGACCGTGGGCAACCTCAAGGTCCGCAACTTCAAGACCGCAGACTCCCAGCACTCGGGGGTCGAGTTCTACAGGACCAACATGACCAACCTGAACTCCACTGCAGAGAACGTGCTGATTGTGGGGCGCAGCACCGGCAACCCGCCACCGGCGACCCCGGGGGCGCGGGGCATAATCGCGCCACGGACAGACCACTGTCTGTTCACGAACATCCGGTTCCACAACTTCCCGGCGGACACGACCCCGCTGATGTCCTGCAACCACTGCCACACGATCAAGCTGTGGGTGACCGGGGGCAAGGCCACCTTCTTCTCGAATATCAAGTACGTCAACGTGTAGGGCAACTACATCTTCTGGGAAAAGTGGAGGCGCGAGATCTTCCATGATCTGGACGGCTCCCTCACCAGGCCCATCCAGGCCACCATGGGGGTCACCTACCCCTCCGCCACCGTCTTCCCCTACATGAAGCACAACGACATCCCGGGCAAGTGCGTCCCCGACCCCACCAGCAAGTGGGACAACAGCCTGCTCTGCGACCAGAGCGTGACCGTGCGGAAGGTGATGCTGACCAACCCGGTCCCGCAGACGGAGTTCGCCCTGCTGCCCATGAAGATCCAACGCTTCACCGGGACCCTGAGCACCGACCCCGCCGACTTCGAGTAGATCATAACTTTCAAGATCAAGAAGTCTAACGACAAGCACTACTCCTGGGCCGCGCCCTTCGTCACTGGCTACACCTACAACCTCCACTGGGCCATCGGCAACAACTTCGAGCACGTCGCCGCTGTCCCCTCCAACTACCTCTCTCCCGAAGAGCCTGCCACCGTCCTCCGCTTCAACTACACCGGCAACCGCGAGCTCTGGGAGATCAACCAGCTGGTGCGCGGGCTGGAGCAACCCTTCGCCGCCGAAAACACGGTGGCGCTGGACCTGGCCACCTGCAGCATGGGGGAGTACTGGCACGACAAGGAGAACAAGGTGCTGGAGGTGTGCGTCAGCGGCAGGAACAAGGCGGCGACCTCGTACCTGGGCATCAACGCGATCGTCTGCCGGTACCTGTGCCCGACCAACGCCCTCATCAGCGGGCCCAAGGAGGATTTCCTGCGGAAGTGGTCTAACGTGAGCCAGTGGCCCAACGAGCAGCTGCCCGCGGCCGGGGACAGTGTTGTCATCCCCGGGCCCTGGAACGTCATCCTCGACGTGGACCCCCCTCTCCTCAAGTACCTGGAGGTCCAGGGCAACCTGATCATGGACACCAACCGGGACAACAAGCTGGAGGCCTTCAACATCTGGGTGCGGGGAGGAGCCCTGCAGGCGGGCGCACCAGGCAGCCCCTTCACTCAGAAAGTGGACATCGTCCTGCATGGCGAGCCTGCCAGCTAGTTCCGGGTGCTTGATGAAATAACCGAGGGCAACAAGATGCTTGCAGTGACTGGCAAGCTCTCCCTGCACGGGAAGAGGCCGGCCAAGACCCACACCCTGCTCGCCGCCATCGCCTCCCCCGGCGCCACCTCCATCGCCGTGGTCGACGCCACGGGCTGGTCGGTCGGGGACCAAATCGTGATAGGGCCCAGCTACGTGGGTACCCGTGAAGACGAGTTCCGAGTGATCACTGCGATCGAGGGCAAGACTATTCACTTTGCGTAAGGCCTTGTCTACGAGCACTACGGGAGCCCGAGGGTGACCGTGGACAACAGCTACGGACAGCTGGACATGAGGGCGGGAGTGGGACTGACCTCCCGCAACATCCGGATCCGCGGCGAGGACAGCAGCTTCTGGGGCTGCAGAGTGCTGGTCTACGGCATGCGGGAAGGCGATGTCGTAACGAAGGGATCGGTCGACCTGGACTCGGTCGAGATCAAGCACTGCGGGCAGAAGAACACTGAGGACGCAGGGCTGATGTTCCAGAGCGTGTGGGCTGGAGACCAGAGCAAGGTGATCAACTCTGCCGTGCACCACTGCGTTGGCTACTGCGTGAGCATCCAGTCCTCGAGCCACCTCACCTTCACCAACAACCTGTTCTACCACGCTCAAAAGTACCTGGTGACCACGGGCGAGGTCGAGCACCTGCTCTTCAGTGGCAACCTGCTGGTACACGCCCAGAAGAGGGATGACATCAACTACGGGCCCGGACTGCACGACAACTCTGCCTGCTTCTTCATCGACGTGAGCATCGACTACAAGACTGCGCACGTGGAGGTGAAGGACAACCTCTGCCAGGGCTCGGACAGCGTGGGATTCGGGCTGCCGCACGTGGCCTGCGACTTCCTGGACAACGAGCTGGTGGCGGGCAACACCGCGGGCTCCTGCGACGTGGGGTTCATCTACAACAAGAACACCAAGCTCCAGACTTGCCAGGGCTCGAGCAACCTAAAGGCCTACTCCTGCAAGATCGGGCTTATGGCCAACCCCTCAGGCGACCCTCAACTGGCCTACAAGAACATGATGTTCGCAGAGAACCAGCGAGGCATGACCATCCGGTTCGCCCACATAGGCAACGACAACTACGCCAAGGTGAGCAACACCTGGTTCAGCCCCTTCGTGCGGGCAGATTGCCCCTCCTGCTACAGCGCCTCCACCAGTGCCTTCTGCAGGAACTCGCACGCGGTGCGGATGCTGGCGGTGACCGTCAGCGGAGAAAGCTTCCCGCTGATCCGGATAAAGCCGCTGGGGTACGACGTGATCTGCACGGCGCAGGTGCCGGACGCCCGGGTGTACTTCACCGACTCCAAGTTCGAGAACTACGGGGACACCTACGCCCAGCCCTTCTGCGGCCAGAACTACGTCTTCATCAGGCACAACATCGCCTCCGACATGACTGCCGGCCACTACCTGCGCAACGTCGACTGCCAGGACTGCGACATCAACTACATGTTGCGCGCTGACCCGCCCAACCCCCAGTGGCTGGGCTGGTTCGGGGGGTGCGGCAGCATCGACTGCACGGGCCCCAACAACTATCTGATCGAGGACCAGACCGGACACTTCCTGGGCTTCTTGGGGTCGATCGTGGCCAACAACACCATGGTGGGCCCGCACCTGGAGCACTGCAGCCACAACCCCGTGATGAACTCGTTCCTCTGCCACCGCACCGACCTGGCTGTGATGGAGTTCGAGAGCGTGGCCCCCGACATGGACAAGCGAGTGACCTGGCCGGTGAACGTGTCCTGGCGGGCGGAGGGGTGGACAAACCGGATTA
>NW_026262889.1:0-33122 GCF_025434085.1 Hippocampus zosterae | reverse complement strand
GGTCTGACCGAAAAGGGGATGGCTTTGGACCAGGCCACCAACCTCTCCGAGCAGCCTGTGCCGGCCTACCTGCCGCCTTTGAGCGAGTTCAACCTACTCGACTTTCCCAACCTCATCAACTAGTTCTGCGTGTTCGGGCAGGCGTGGCCGACCGAGCTGGCTGCCCCAGAGGCAGGCAAGAAGGTGTCCCCAGCGAAACTGCTGTTCAGCACCCGAGAGAACAGCGCGATGGCGGGAGCAGGGCAGTTCGCTTTCCCTTTCGGGGTGGAGAGCAGGCCGTTTGTAGAGAAGGACGAGGGTGAGAGGATGCTAAAGTCGTTGATGAAGCACTACAGCCGCAGGAACTGCTTTTTGTTCACGGTCAAGTCGGAAACCAACTTCCAGAAGATGGACAGTCAGACCGAGGAGGAGTTCCAGGCCGAGGTGGCCCGCCTCAAGCAGGTTAACCCCGACTTCGATCTGTTTTGTGTGTGCCTCGGCGCCTCGGATTTCATCCTCCGAGGAGAGCGAGGACTGCTCACCCAGCTGGTATACTGCTTGGTCAGCCCCTACCCTTACATCGAATTCCTCGAGGAGACGCTGGTCACCCTCCTGCGGCGGGTCAAGGAGAGCAGGCTTGACCGGCTAGTGCAGGAAGGATTGGGGGAGAAGGTCGACGCGGGTATGCAGCTGGGGGTGGTCAAGGAGATCGTGAAGGATCTGGTACCTCTAAGGGGGTTGGACGGACTTCCCTCCGATTTTCATTTTCCGGAGGTGTTGGAGCCCTGCCCGAAGCCTGCCTGGGTGCTCAAGACATTTTCGGCAAGCAGCCTGGCTGCACTGACTCGGGCGGTGCTGCTGCAACGGAGAATTATAATCCAAGCGCCGAACAGCAGCCTGCTCACGCACTGCATCCTGCTGCTGACCAAGGTGCTAATCGCCCCCTTCCACTACCCCTACCCAGTGATCTACATCGCGCCGCCCGACATGGCAGAAATCTTGGAAGCCCCAATGCCGCTCGTTGCGGGGCTGTTGCATAAGGCCGAAACCCCGCCTGGATTCGTGGTGGCCGAGCTGGACGCGCATGGGTATTTCCAGCTTAAAGGATAGAAGGCCGAGAGATGGGGTAGGTTGGAAGACCGGCTGGAAAAACATTTTGAGGCGATCACGAGCAAGGAGGATCACAAGGCCGAGCACGTTGCAAGGGCGATCGTGGCCACCACCCGCGAGGCCATCCGCAAGGACCTAGTGGAGCCGATGCCGGGCCGGCTGAAAGTGCGGTAGTGGATGGCTCGCGCCAAAAAGGAAGAGGACGAGATAACATTCGTGCTGCGAAAGGCGGCCAAACACATGGCCAACAACAGCCCCGAGAAGGGTCTGGCACAGGTCTTCGGGTAGACGCAGATGTTCAGTTACTGGTTGGAGCGTGAATATTTCTGATCATGAGCGCAACTTGGCCTCGAACAGCTGGTTCATGGCTACCTGAGTCTCTTCGGGCAGTCGGCTGACGTTCTGCTGCACTTTTGGAAGATGGGTCATCGCCTTGCTTAGGTTCTAGGCGATCAGCTTCTCCTCGTCCAAAAAGGGCTTGCTTTCGCGTTGTAGGGCGGTCAGTCGCTTGAAGGATTCATCTTCGCGCGGGCCTTCTTATTCGCGCAGGGCCAGCCACAGCGCCCGCTTGTTTGTGATGTTCTCGATAATGGCACGCATCAGGTTCTGCCACACTTCGTCCGGCAAGGCCAAGCTGGCCTCCGGTCAAGCAGTAGGCAAGCCACGCCTGGAAGGATTGTTTTGCGGTCCTGTCGCTGCACCCGTGCGACCATGGCTCTCTCCTTAAGGAGGATCTAAGGCACCAGCCCTGGTGAGATTTTGTCCGCCTCGGAGAGAAGGGCCGGCAAGCTACCCTTAAGCAGAAGGGTGCAGACCACCATGACTAGGTATCGGTTGACGGCAGGCCTGACGGTCCTCCTAGAGCTATCCAACTCCGAGCCAGGGTTGCTACCCACTGACCGGTACATCTCTAGGCCAAGGTTCAAGCCGAACCCCACCCACCCCGAGGCGAGTAACTTGCCCATATCCTCCGCATACACGCCCAGTAGGAAGGCGAGCAGTGACTGATCCTTGCCCAGCCTTGCCAACTGCTGCATGATGGCCTGGCACTCCTTCTGCCTGGCGAAGAACAGGTCCGGCGCCCTCTGAGCGTAGCTTTTGAGGAAGGCGATGTAGGAGAGGAACAAGGTGCTGTTGGATTCTTGCCAGTTGCTCTAGAGCAGGACTGACGCCAGCAGGGACTGCGCGGATTCAGGTGGGACGGAGACCCGTTCCACGACGATGGCGTAGATCTGAAAGACGAAGTTGACCAGATCGCTGCTCTTTTTCAGGAGTTCGCTGAAGGCTGGAAGCAAAGCTTTTTCGAAGACTGGCAGCAAATCGGCCCTGGCCTGCAGCACATGCTTTAAAAGGATTCCAAGTCCATCGAAGACCTCGAAAGCCCGGTCAAACTCGTAGCCCCCCAGGCGCAAAATCAGCCCAACGTAGAGATCGCAGAAGGGCTGGAAGTAATGCTGACTCTCCTCCTAGAGCAGGTCGAGGAGAGTGCGGACGCAGCGGCTGACGTGTTGGGAGGGGGGATGACTGCCGGCCAGTGCCAATACATGTCCGCAGTTGGCCATCAGGTCCTTGTGCTGCGTCTTGTTAAAAAACCGGGTTTTGTTGAGAAAATCCTTGAAGTTACCCTGTTTGAGTGAAATCAGGGCCTCAATAGTAGCCACCCCGAATTGTCGGATGGGCTCCTCGGCCTGCGCCAGCACCATGCCCAGGATCCCAAGCACGGCACCCACCTCCTCCTTGGGAATATAATTTCTGAATATGTACACGTAGCGTAGGAAGAAGCTGAGCTGGAAAGGAGACATCACCGAGGCGAGCTTCTGGCCCGTAGTGAAGGCTTGGTAGAGCCGGTGGAAGGTGGGCCTGACTATCGCCTGGTAGCCCAGCAGGACCACCGACTCACTTTCGATATGGACTTCGATGCATCCATCTTACGCCCTGAACAGGTTGTTGAGCCCATCGCAGGCCAGGCTTAATGCCAGCACCTGACTGCTGGGAGCAGCAGTCCCAGCCTCCACCTCTTTACCAATCGCCCCGACCACGTCGGTGTAGTACTGCAGGGGACGGAAGTTCTTTGTGAGGGCCTGCAGGAGGTCAGCTGCGACTGCCCTGAGGGAGCTGACATCCCCGCGCTGAAAGAGCTGCTCGAAGAAGACATTAGGCTCGTCTGTGAACTGCTCTTCGAGACGCTTGGTGGGCCCGAGATGGGGGTAGACCAGGGTCTGGAGGATGTTGGCCAGGCCGTTCTGGAAGAAAGGATGCATGTTCTTCCAGGCCGACAGAGTCCTAAAGAATTTAAGGCCACTGATCAGGATGTGCTAGTTGGATGGGTCCGGTTTGGTGTTGCTGCAGAGTGTCCAGATCTACTCTGTGAACTGATGCACCAGCGGGCCGATATCGTCCCGGTAAGAGTCCGCGAAGAGGATCAGCCCGCGCATGGCCTCTCCTCGGACCTTCAGCAGAGAGTACCCCTCGAGCGAGCGGTCGAGCCGGACCGCCTCCACTAGCAGTGCCATCCAGCTCTGCAGGTTGTCCTCGAACTTGGGGTGCAGGTCCTGGTAGTTCAGGTGGTAGAATACCCTCAACAGAGTTTTGAGGGCCTTATGGCAAATGGGGTCTGAGGTGGTCTTGGCATCAGCGAACAGGCTACCTGCCAAAGCCAGCAGCCAGTCGTGCACCTCGTCGCAGGTGAAGATGATCTCTTCGTAGAGTGGGTCTGAGCGCATGTCGTAGTGGAAGTGGGTGGTGACTCCTTTGAGCACTTTCAGCACTCGGAGGATCCGTGGGTAGTTTTAGACCGCCTGGGCCATCAGCTCCCGAGGGAGGGTGCTCCAGCTCTTGAAGTAGTCCTTGGAGGCCAGGTGGCGGATGGCCTGGCCCAGCTGAGCCGCCACCTTGGGCGGGCTGACCACATAGTAGCCAAGAAGGTTGGCCTTGACCGCCTGGACCGGCTTCTGCAGTTCCTGGATCTGGTAGGCCTCCAGCTCAGAGTACTTCTTGCACCACAGCTTGAATTCGATTGCCGACCTTAGCTGCAGCTCGGGCGATGTGCCCTCGCTTTGCAGGAATGTGAACACCAGCAGGGGATACGAAAGCTCTTCCCGAAGCGAGCCTAGCTCCCGCTCGGCGTCGGCGCGGGCCTTGGCGTCAGGGCTGGCTGCCCCCACCAGTGCGTTCTGCAGTCTGTAGGACAGGTGCGAGTTGACCATCATTTCGTTCACTAAAATTAGCGGGTTTTTGCGCCCTTCAATTCAGCCCGGTTCACAGGCAGTCCGCCTTGAACCGGTACAGCTGCTCGTGCTTGCTCTCGATGTCCTGGGCAGTCAATGCCATCTCCCGCCTCAGGGCCTTCAGCCGGTCCACCGACGTGCCCTCCTGCATGGCCTCGGCCGCCTTGCTCTCATAGACAGCAGTCAACTCCGCCAGCTCTTTCTGCAAGACCTTGACTCGCTCATCTTCCTCCTCCCAGACGCTCACCTCGCTCTTCAGCCCCGAAAAGGAGAACCTACTGTCCTCCTCACAAGGGCCGGTGGAAGGAGGGTCAAGAACAGGCTTGGAAATAAAAGGACTACACGCAGAGCCAGTAGGCGGCCTGCCCCGCCCCTCACTTTCGATGCGAGAGAAATGCAGCTCCGTCTCAACAGCCTTGCGCTTGTCTCGCTCTCCGGCCAGCAAGTCCCGTAGTTTCTTGATCTAGCTGATCAGAGATTGATTTTCAAGTCGTAGCTAATTGACCCTCAGCTCACGCAATTAGTGCTCTTCGGTATTGTTCTGGCCCTACTTCTTGAGCTACTCGATTTCGACGCGTAGCGCTAGTAGGCTCAGAGAGTGCTTTTCTGATGCCAGCCGCATCCGCTCGTCCTGGTCCTTCAGCGCCTGCCTTGCGGCGGCCACCTCCCTGCGGAGAGCCGACTCCCGCTCCTCGCACTGGAGCTGGGTGAAGTCAAGCTCCCTGCTCCTGCGGAAGAGCTGCTCAGTGGTCATCTCGATATCCCGGTTCTTAGAGTCAATGAGGTCCTGCTTGACCAGCAGCTGCTCCTCCAGATGGCCAACTTGCTCGACCAGCTCGCGGACCCGCTGCTGCAGGGAGCGCATGGCTGCCACGTAGGCCTCCTGCCTGCTCTTCTCCATCTTTGAATTGGCGGTTAGACAGGTTAATATGAGCTGCGGGCTGCATGGGCTGTCGAAGGACTATATCCTCGAGGCGGAGGCGGAGTTCGTCTGTCCCAAGTGCTTGATCGCCAGGCTGGAGAAGCACCCCTCGGCTGCCTACCACGAGTGCCGGGCCTTCCTGGACCAGTTCGATAGCATTGCGGGGCGGTAGCGCATCCGGGCCGAAAAGCTGGCCATTGACGAGATAAGCAAGGAAGTGCTCCTGACCTACACCGACCGCTACGAGTAGATGATCCGACTGATCCGCCTCAACCTCGAGAACATCGCCAACGTTTTCAACAAGCTGATTGCTGAGGCCACCGATAGCTTCAACCAGTTTAGAGAGGCCATCCTTCACAAGACTGAGGTTTACAGCAGGAAGTTCGTGGAGGAAAAGTAGTTGCTGGAGCACCTTGCTGGCCTGGATGAGCAGACGGTCAAGCACCAGCCTTCTGAGGCACTGGCCCGCATGGTGCTGACCCTGCGAATCGGCGGTTCTTTTCAGAAGGGTTTTTCGCAAACTACGATGCCACTCGAGACGAGCTGCATGTCGAGACTCAAAGGCTGAGCAGTTTCTACAACTACTGCGCAGAGATGTTCAAAGGCGTGAACTCAGACCTGAACAGGCTGCACATAGAATTCCAACCGAAACTAACCTCCCAGAAGTTCCAGGCCTGCTACCTCGAGGACCGGGATCTATTCGTGAATGGAAACCAGGCCTTCCGAAACATCAAGGGAGTCTGGTACAACATGTGTGTCAGGAAGGAGCTGCCGTTCGACAGGGAGGTTAAGGTCGAAATCCTTGAGATGAGCGGGGTGGCCTGGGGACTGGCGGTGGGGCTGACCAGAGCCTGCCACGATGAGAACTGCTCGAAGGGGCGAGGCCCCAGCACCTCTGATTTCGTGGGACTGCTGTTAGTCAACAGCAAGAAGATGGCCATCCTTGACCAACTCTCATTCGCAGAGTTCTTCCAAGTGGGGGACGTGATCGGCATCCGCGAGGAAAAAAGGGTGGCAGTCTTCAGCAAGAACGGCAAGCGCATCCCCCGCTCGCTGCCGCTCGAGAACAACACCCGCTACTTCATTAATTACGCGGTGAAGATGGGTGAGATTCGTCTGATCAGCTGATTTTATGAGAGAGACCAGGACGCACTCCCTTCCCCAGCTCCTCCCGGCACTCCGCAGCCAGCGGGCCTTGCAAGCTGACTTCCAGAAGGATGTCCGCCGGAGCGAAGTGTCCTGCAAGCGATCCCTGCTTGAAAGTCTAGGCAGTTTCAAAGCCTCGAGAGAGGTAAGGAGGCTGACCGCCGAAAGGAGCAGCTCGACCAAGTCACGAGTCACTGTAGCCATCCCCCCGTTCAACGCTCATGAGCTGTTTTCAGAGAAGCTGAGGAACGTGCTGTTCCCGAGAGCAAAGATGCAGCAGGATCGGTAAGTCAGGTATGCGGTCAACGCCTTGGCAAGCATGCCTCCGCTGGAGGCCAAGGTCACTTTTCGGCAGCACGATTTCATCCCCTCTACGTTTTATTGCAGACTTTTTCGCCTTGAAGGTGAGCTTTTCTTGTATCAGCTGCGGACGGGCTAGCTCTACCGTCTGGAGCAGCACGGGCACATCCGCTTCCACAAGCTCGAGACGGAGGCCCCTGCCCGAGGCGAAATCCAGCTGGTACCGTACCTGGGCCAAGCGATGTTCATCGCTTGCTACAACGAGCGGCAGGCACATCGCCTCACCCTACGCAAAAAGAAAAGAGACATCAGATTCTCGAAGGTGGACTGCGAGCCCTTTGCGAGAGGAATTACGGTCGCGTGTCTAGGGGAGAGGCTGGTTAGCACACGCAGGGAGATGGCAGCGGTCGACTCCTCTACGTTTGAGGTGTACATCTGGGGCGGGAGGAAGCCAGGCTGCTCGGAGTATGAGGGGTTACAGCGCATGACCGCGTAGAAGGACAGAGTGCTCCGGCAGCCAGTCAAGACCAACGGCCTCCCCCCGCATCCCTGCGCAGGTGCCTCCCTCTGCCGGCTCCGCGACCAGTTTCTAGTATTTTTCGGGGGTTACAGCGTGTAGCCAACAGTGCTGTTCCGGAATAGGCTGGCAGTGCTGGAGCTGAGGACGATGTGCTTCTACGCAGTGAGGGAGCAGGTCGAGGAGGGAGCGCTGGTGGGCAGGTACATGCATGACTGCGTGGGGGTGGGTGAATAGCTGATCATCTTCGGAGGACTGTCCGAAAAGGGCTACAGCAACGAGATCGCAGAGGTGAAGGTGGCCCTCGACTGACCGTGACCGCGGATCACGGCCGCAGTCCGGCACCACGAAACAAGGGGAATCGGACTGATTGCCAGCAGAGATTAAAAAATAGCTGCTATAATATTGCTGATGAAGAGGATTAAGTCGCATACTCCCAGCATCGAGATCTTTGAGTGGGACATCTCCACCCTCCAGAAGTCACGCAATGGCTCAGCCCTCACCTCGCCCAACAGGCCAGAGCCTCCGCCTCCGCTGTCCATCAGCACCCGCACCAGCAAGAAATAGCTGCTGGTCTAACTGTTCAACCTCCTCGCTGGCACCACGCATTCCTACCACTCTCTGCCGGAGCAGCTCATCCATGCTGAAATCAAGGCGTTGAGGGCCGGCAGGAGACCGGACCCGCACAAGGGACCGCTTTGCGGGTAGGTGTTTAGTCAGGGCCTAGATGAGCTGCGGATGAGGTGCTAGTAGCTTCGGAGAGGGCCTCTCTGGCAGGCCGGCAGATCCACTGAAGAGCAGCTGAGGGTGCAAGTCGCTGGACTGTCGGCCATGCTTGTCCGTATGGAGCAGGAGTGGGAGGAGCAGCGCTGCGAAACCTTGCTTCTGCAGCGAAAGCTTATGGAAGGCGGCTGCGGCGGTGCGCTGCCGCTAGCAGGGCAGGTAACTGCCCTGCAGGAGGTAGTGGTAGGGCTGTCGGGCCGGCTGTTCCAGCAGTCGGTGCTGCACATGATGCAGATGGCTCACTGTTTTAGAAGGGTGGTGCCCCGACACCGTTGACTGCAGTTATAAATTGGTTTCAGAAGGCCAGTAGCTTGGCCTGGATCTCTCGGGCGAAGGGCGGGTACCCGAGCATCGCCAGCTTGAAGGGCTGAGCCAGTCTGGCCTTCGGGGCGGCAGGCTCCGCGGCGAGGGCCACCAACCCCCTCATGTAGAGCATGGTGGCCCTGTACTTTCGAGAGAGGCCGGGCATGGCCTCAACCGCGTACCAATACTCCTCAAAGACGTCAAGGTTGTCCACATGCTCGATGTTCCTGAGTGCGAGTTGGTAGGCGTGCAGCAATTCAAGCATGCCCAGGAAGAGATGCATCTGCGGGGCGCTGGGGACAGAATGCTCCGCTAGTGCGGCCAGATTATGCTCGAGCCGCTGGCTGTCCGAATGCTGCAGGCCCGCCAGGATGCCCAAGATCAAAGAGCAGATGCTGTCCGCGCACTCAACGTTTTAAAGCTTGCAGTCCTGCAGCAAGCTGAGCCTGGTCTTCAGGGAGGTCAGAAGGTCATGCTGCACTCCGGGTTTAGGCTCAGGCAGGGAGTTTAGGCAGGCGCTGATAGAGTCAGTGTTGTTCAGGCCCAGCTTGCTGTGCATCAGCTTTAGCACCACTGTCAGCTTGTCAGGGGTGGCCATGGAGGCCAGCTCCTTGTCAGTGAGCTGCAGGTGGGCCCTCCTGAACTTGGGCAGCAGGTCAGCACTGTCCCCAATGATGGCCATCAGGGCAGGCTGCAGTTCCGGCCTCGCCTGCTCGTAGAACTCGATCAGCCAGTCTCCTTTGAACCGCTATGCATATTTTAAAAGGACGTCTGGGGGAACCTTCTGCCAGTCTTGCTCCAGGGTCAGGTTCAGGCCCTTCCCGAAATTGTTGGCGTTGAATGTACGGAATTATTTCTGCAGTAGGAGGTTGCGGTCGTGGGAGGCCCTGCGCCTGCAGCTGTGGGGTTGTTTTAGCCTTAGTTTCAGTAGACATCTGGCCTCGGGGTTGGTTGGGTCCGACAGAATTGCCAGTGCAGCCTTGCCTTCCCAAGCAGGATCATCATTGCGAAGGCATTCTTCAGCCTGCAAGGCGTACAAGGCGGATCCCTCCGTGCATTTTGTGACCAGAGCCTTATTTACCGCCAGGTACTTGAGGTCATGACTAGCCGCATACAGCCCCTTCAAGGCCCTGGAAAATGGCAGGGCTAAGAAAGACCATTCAGGGGCATCGTTGCCTTCTGCCAAGATGATCTTGGCCTACTTCAGTACAGCACTCGAGTCTGGCTTAGCCCCACCCGTCGTTAGCAGGTCAAGCGACTACGCCAAACTCCTGTGCTTGTCCGCAAGAGGCCCTTTGAAATGCCCGTCCAGCACCTTACGGATCACCGGGAATCCTTGCTTTAAGAAAGAGGTGGCCTTGTGCAAAATAAAGCTATGGTGGTAGAAATTGTTTAGAAGAGGCTCCTTTACGATAAAGAGTTAGAGCAGGAGTCCAATAAGACCCTCCTCGAAGGAATTCGACCTGATGCTGCTTAGGTAGCCTGTGACTTTCTACCCTGCCTTCCTGATCACCTGGCCCGCTAGCCTGCCCTCCGCGGGGTAGCCCACCCCAAGCCCGAACATGCAGGCCGCCAGTCCATAGTACGCCCTCGCCGCAGAGGGGTCAGTCTCATTGCTCTTGAGGAACAGCTTGATCGCCTCGAGGGTCTTGCCCTCGCTCAGCAGCAGGAAAGCGAGCTGGTCCATCGCGAAGGTGAAGCTGCGGTCGGTCTTCAGGGCTTTCAGGAAGGCGCCTTTCTTTATGGCGGGGGAGGATTCCAGGCAGCCGTAGATCGACAGCAGCAAGGGGTTTTTGGGAAGGTATTGGACCAGGCACAGCACCTGCTCCTTGTTTAGCTCGGATCCCGCCTTGACCCGCATGACCAGCAAATCCTAGATTATCTCTTCGACGAGGGGCGTGACCTGCGCTGCAGTAAGTTAAGCAGACTCCCCGCTTAGAAGCGTGGCCATGGACAACCCCTGTTCCTGCAGAAATCGCTAGGCCATGTCAATGCAGGGCTGAGGGTCGGTCTCCAACAGCATGCTCGAAAGCACGAGCAATTGAAACTTCGCTCGGAAATAAGTTTTCGAGTTAGTTTCAAGGTCAAGCAGCACCTGAAGTGACTGCAGCTTGCGGGCCATGGCCTCCTTGTTTTCCGCCCTGCTGAGCTAGAGCATGCGGATATACAGCATATCCAGCACCACTGCCAGTACCTCCCCCAGCCACACCCCCTCCAGCCCCGAGTTCTCACAGAGGATCAGGCAGTCCAGCATCTTCGTCTGGGCCTCGTTGCTCTCGCCGAGGTAGAGGTGGATCGAGGCGGCCAGCAGCTTGTAGGGGACGTAGAGACCGAAATCCTCACGGCGTATGAAATACTGCTAGTTGAGTTTGCCCCGCCATGCGAACAAGTCCAGGAAGTGCTGGCTGTACTTGCCGACTGAGAGGCGCAGTGGGGTTGAGGGTGCTTCCATGGCTGGGAGCAGTCGTTCGCACTCCTGCAGGCATTTTCCGCCGGATTAAAGTTTGCCTAGGTTTTTGTACACTTCTGCCACCATCAGCCAGAGCCGAAGCTCTCGGCGTGCGCAATCCTGCCTGCAATACTCCCACGCCAAGGCGGGCGCCTGCTTTTCGAGCAGCTCCTCGCCCACACAAAACGTGAGGTCCAGCAAGCGATGCTCGTTCTGGTGGATCAGATAGGGCACCGCAAAGGGGCCACACTGCCGGTCCTTTTAATGCAACAGTTTGTAGTCCCGTGCGGCTGATAGTCGAAAAGCCTCTACCGCCCTGACTGCATAGACCTCCGCCTCTGCGTAGTTCTGTCTGCGGACCAGCAGCCCTGCAAGTCCATAATTCACCCAGAACAGCTGGCTGAACCCACCGTAGATGCTTCGGAGGAACTGCTCTGCCTCCTCCTCCTTCCGCAACTGGATCAGCAAAAGGTAGGTCAGCCTGTTCAGCTGATGGTCTTTAGCATTCGCCCTAAACGCCTCTCTGCAGATTTGAAGGCTGTCGGTAAGATCCCCCATCACAAACCTGACAGATGCGAGCATGACCTTAGCCCCGAAGTCTGAAGGGTCAAGCGCAAGAGCGAGTTCGACATCGGTCGATTGAACTAGCCTCCCTTCTACCAGTTCCTTGATGATGCGCAGTTTGGCCAGTCTCGCCCTAACGCTCGAGTCCTCAGGGACCTCGGGCATCGGCTCGCCCTTTGAAACAGCCAGCCATCCCTGCAACAGCTTGAACTCCGGCTCCTCAGGCTCCTTCTCGAGCACCTGGGTAGCAATGTCGGCGAGGGGGATGGACTCATCGTAGATTTTAAACTGCCGGGCGATCTTCATGAGGTAGAGGTAGTACGACCGGTAGGTGTCAGAGGTGGCCTGGCCTCGGCGGATCCTCTCCTTGAGGGTGTTCTTCATGGCCTCGACCTATGGCTGCTCTCTGAACTGGTCGATGCCGATCACCGCCAGCAGGTATTCGAAGGCGCTGGTCTCAACCCCCTTTCGCTGCAGCTCCAGGATCTTGCGCCGGAACTGGGAGATCTCCTTCTCGCAGGGCTGGCTGGCCCCGATCCGCTCTTTGATTTGCACCGGTAGTGACAGCACGTGATTCTACAGCTCCAGCGCGATGTCGCAGTGCTATGCCAGAACTTCAGAAGGCTCTCTGCGCAGCCCTGCGATGAAAGGTGGAAGCCAAGGATGTCCTGCCACGTCCCTGTAGTGGAAGTAGCAAACATAGGCCAGATAGAGCTTTGCCAGCTCGATAGTCCGCAGGTAGATCTCGGGTTGCATGAACAGATTGGCGAATTTACTGGCCTGGTAGAAACTATGCAGCTCGCTTTTGTCCTTGAGGTAGCCGGCCACCAGAAACTCGACTGCCTAGGCAATCAACAAAGGCCGGCACTGCTCCATCGCCAGGCAGGTAGGCTCCGCGAGCATGTGGTAGAGCAGCACATTGGCCCACGGAAACTTCTATCGCATGTTGATGATGAAGCAGCCGACCGCCTCCCCGTCATACTTAAGCTCATCCATGCCTCGGCAGTACTCGATGACCCGATGAAAGAAGGGGTTGAGCTTGAACCGCGCGGGTGCGGCGATTTCCTTGCCCAGCAAGAACGTGATATCCCCCTTGAAGACTTTGAGCTACATGTCTGCGTAGATCAGCTGGGCGAACATCTCGGCCACCAGCGGAGTTATCTAGGTTTACTGGGAGTCGGTGGCCATGAGCAGAGCCTGTGCGTCCGCGTGTAGGTTCCTGGCCCGCATGTTCGAGAAGAGGGCCAGCACTGCCTCTGCGTGCTTGCTGTCCTTCTTCCCTTTGAGGATGCCGATCACTTTCTGAAGGTAGCCGGCCTCCGCAGGGAACTGTTCTCTGGCCTTGCAGATCTTGGCCAGACTATTCAACGCGTTCACGTCGTTCGGCCTGGACTCCAGCACCCTCTCGAACTGCACGACAGCCTCATCGACTCTGCCCCGCTCCTTAAGCGCCAGCCCGTACATCAGCCGGGCATCATCCGCCCCCGGGAACTGCGCCATGAGCACCTCGAGGTGATCAACCGCCTCCTCAAAGGCCTTGCTCTCGATCATGCCCTTGGCCTTGATCAGCCCCGCCTTCAAGCCTTTATCCATTTATCAACAATCTGCACGTTTGAAGAACCCTTTCCGCCGGAACCACTCGATTTCGCAGGCTGGTGTCCGGGTCTGCGTGCCGGCGCTGGGTCGGGCGGATGTGCCCTGCCGGTCCTGGTCGAAGTGCCGCTCGAGGTGCTCGATCAGGTCCAGAAGCAGCACTTGCTTGGCGTCGAGGCTGAACCCGTTTATGATGCTCAGCTCGTTCCTGACCTGCGGGGGGATATCCCACTAGACTGCCTCACCCGGAGAGAACGACGTGTCGATCCTGGTCTTGAGGTCCCAGCTGTCCTTCTCGGGCGCGTCGTCAAGCTAGTCGAGGTAGGGGCGGATGATCGCCTAGAGCAGCTGCTCAGTCTTGCCGAACATGTATTCGCTAGTATGGGAAATAAACTGACCGACAACTTGCAGCAGACTCTTGACCGGCTGTCCGACCACGAGATCCATGCGCGTGAGCACCCCCTCTTCCAGAGCATCGACGTGCTCTACTGCAAGGCAGATTTCAGCAGGCCCGCCTTGATGCGCAAAATGGTGCACTGCCAGGCCTTTAGCGCCTACCAGGAGCGGGTCGAGCCGTTCCTGCAGCTGGTGCGGTTCCTGATGCTGCCGCAGAAAGTAGTCAGCTCAACAGTCGAGCAGATGTGTGGCAGCATCTCTTTCGGGGAGCTGTACTACGAGCATTTCCCGGTCACCCTGGCAGAAGAGCTCAAAGCTAGGGGCAAGCAGAACATCCTCTTTCTGGAATACGAAGTGTGGATTATCTTGGCGACTGCGCTGATGGCCTTCAAAGAGGCACGCGAGCACGGCCTGCCCCTCCCCCTCTTCCAGGCAGAACGCTTTCTGGCCAACCAGCACGGCCACCTCAGGGTCGCCAACGCCCTCACCATCCCCAGCCTCATCCCCGAGAGCACCCTCGAAGAAAGCCTCGATAGCTTGGCAGGAATTTGCATGATGCTAAGGGAAAACTCGATTTTAGAGAACAATGAGCTGCAGACCCTGCTGGGTGAATTGGAGGAGGCCGACGAAGAGGCGATCTGCAGGTTTGCGGGGATAGTGCAGCCGCAGATGGACAGGATTTTGGCTCGGCAGGGGTGCTCGCTGACTACATCTGATACGAAGACATGGATTACATCCAGCCAGCGAAAAGCAAACGCCTTGCACGAATATATCTCGATCGAGCAGCAAAGCCTCAGCAGCAAATAATCACCCACCTAACAACACCAGATTGTTCTATCTCCTACGCTCGAGGTCGTTCTACCTCAAGATGCCACTACCAAATCGCATGCGCAGCTCCAGATAGAACCTAGCCGGCCGCCAGCCCAAGCCAGGCCCCAAGTCTGCGCATGGCCTCGAAGACCGGTCTTCGAAAGCGTTCCAGTCATTCCAGCGCTTAGACAGCTACCATCCCCGAAGAAGAGAAGTGCTGCCTCGACCGACGTCTTCCATGATTTTGTCTCGCTGTAGTCCATGCCCCGCGCACCTGAATCTCCACACTCGGTCGAGTAGTTTGTTCGATCAAAGCCCAGCGAGGAGGAAAACGACCTATTGAGCCGGATCGACGAATTGGAAAAGTTCATCGACTTGCAGTTGCACCAGTGATTACCACATCAATATGCAATAGGAAGGGTCCATCGACCTGTCAGCAGATGAGAGCAACCCAGAGCCGAAGGACACTCAGCCTTTGCACCTCGCTGCGGTGGAGACCAGGCAATTGCTCATCAAGTTCATGTCCCTCAAAGAGCGCAGCGAGGACTACAGCCTGATCGCATCGCATCCTTTCCAGTTTCTAGAGAAAGCGAGGCTGGTCAGGACGGCGGTCAATCTGGCGATCGAGCAGTTGTCTGAGCGGATCCTGGACGCAGGCATGGAGCAGCTGGGGTTATGTGTACAGTCTGTGCGGGAGATTGGCGACTATATGTTCAGCAATGTTCTGAGGCTTTATGAGGGCAGTCTGATGTTCAGGAAGGCCATGGAGCAGGCCAAGGAAGTATCCAAGGTCAAGTCCACCGAGGGAGTAAAGCTGCTGGCCCACAAGTCGATCAAATCCAAGATCGCGCAGTGGCTCTAGACCAGCAGGTTCGAGGACGACGAGGACGAGCGGGAACGGGCACTGTTCATCCACAAGCTGGACCTGACTTTGAAAGAACGCAGCATATACACCGCCGAGCATAACTCCGAGACAGCGCAGTTCATCGAGGGACTGGGGTCGTTCTTCTAGTACTCGATCGAAGAGGTGAACCAGTTGCACCGGCTGATCAGCACCAACCCTGTCCGAGCCGAGCAGGAGCGCAGGGTCAAAGTACTCAAAATATTTGAGGCCTCGAAAAAGCAGTTCGTCAAGGAGCAGAGTGAGATGCTCAACGCCCTGTTCAAGGAGATCCGGGCCCACTACAAGCTGAAGGGCGAGACTGCCACGCAGTAGGCGCAGACCGACCCCCTGCCCTCCGATGAGACCAAGCTGCAGAAACTGAGGCAGCAGATCGACTAGCTCAAAGCCGCGATTGACAACCTCAGCCGGATCAACTAGCGCTACGAATACGTGATCGCCTAGAAAAACGAGAGGATTGCCAAGCTGCTGGCAGACCTCGAGCTGGCCAAGACCAGGCCCAAGCTCAGACTCTGCTCCGGCCCTGAGGCCGCTGTCTTCCCTGTGATCGACTACGAAAAGGAATAGCGATAATACAAGAAGCACAAGCAGATGGTCGAGAAGGTCGAGATGGCCGAAAAGGAAAAGGTTACCTTGCTGGAGTAGGTGGAGAGGCTTAAGCAGAGGCCTGCGAAAAAGCCTTTGCGCATCAAGCGGGTCCTAGAAGTCACAGCCAAGCCTGTGACTGCTAAGATCGACTACAGCAGAAAGCGAGCGGGCTACAAGACACTAGGTGGATATGAGCGTCGACCAGGCGAGTAAGGAGAGCCTTATTTCGAGCTTGAACTGAGGCAGGCATATGGTCTGACGGTCATGCCAGTCCCCCAGAAGCGGAAGCGTGGGAACATCAACGCAGAGTACTCTGAGCTTGTTGAAGGGGAGCCTGTCGAGCCTGAGCCTAACTAGACATAGCAGCCTAGCAGCAAGCCTGGCAAAAAGAAAAAGCTGGTGAAGGCAAAGCCCAGGCAGAAAATGAGACCTATCAGTAAAGAGAAGAAAGTGCAATTCAAGCCATCGGGTGATTTTACTGAGGCGGCCAAAAAAGTTATAGAATAAGCGCTGGATGCAGGTGATTAGTAACAACAAGAACCGTCTAAGTTATGCGACGACGAACAAGCCCCTCCAACCCCTTCCAAGACCGATCCTCCTCCCTTTTAGACTAACCTTGCCTCCTATTAGACTGATCCTCCTCCCTCATAAACTGCCCCTCCCACCCCCTCCAAATAGCCAGCTCCAAGCCCACACATGACCTAGTCAACCCCAGTCCCACATCTTTCCCCAACCCCACAAAAATAATACCCCCCATAACCGACAATACCGTAGCCGCCTCCCGAACACAACTAGACCTTGCCGATGAATCTTCTAAATGAAGGCTTCAGCATCTCGGAGTTTAGTTCGAGTGAGGTGGAGATAAAGCTCATTGTGGAGCAGCAGTTTCAGTGCGACCTGGAGTTTCGTTGGGTGAAGTAGTCGGTTGAGGTGGGATGCCAGCATGGGTGCTGGGAGAGAGGGTAGGCCTGGGCACAGGCGGACTTGCCGACCATCGACGAGCAAGGCTGTGCCCTATTTGGTAACCTCGCCAGCCAGCTTCGTTTCTTCCTTTGGACCAAACCTGACCCCGACCGCGCAAAAGCCATCAGCGAGATAAAGCGCATCCTCCTAATCTTCTAGGCCCTGCCATGCCGCATGTCCCCACCGAAAAGGCTTTTCGAGTCTGATCTCAGCATCGATCTCGACAAGGTCAAATACGCCAGGGAGGAACTTGCTTATATCCGGAATGTGATGGTGCATCGGCCGCAGGCCAGGAAGGAATGCCGTCATGACCGGGCGGTGAAGCAAACCCCGGCTGGCAGACACGCGAGGGTGTGCTACCGGGTGGTCAATTAAGAGCCGGACCGCAAGATCGAGCAGCAGATGAGAAGACTGAAACGAGTGAGGTCTGAAAGAGCAAGGCTGCCGGTGTCCGAGGATGAAGGGTGATTTCAATCAGAGCAGTCGAAGTTCCTGC
The DNA here is from genome assembly GCF_025434085.1 of Hippocampus zosterae. NCBI lineage: Eukaryota > Metazoa > Chordata > Actinopteri > Syngnathiformes > Syngnathidae > Hippocampus > Hippocampus zosterae. The sequence continues at coordinate 16,075 of NW_026262889.1, read as the reverse complement.
AGCAGCGGGGTCAGCCGATCAGCCAGCTCGTAGCTGACCGCGCAGTCCACCTCCAGGCCTTTCTTGCGGTAGCACACTCTGCCCTCCTGATCGACCCCCAGTCGCTCCTTCTCAAAGGGTTCTTCCAGCCCGAATGAGTATAGCAGCTTGTCTTCCCGCAGAGCGTGGTAGACCACAGGCGTGGTCTCACACTACAGGTAGTTCAGCTCGTTCCAGCAGGGCGACACGAACTTGAACTGCTTGTAGTCGGGGTGGGGGTCGGCCTTCAGCTGACGGTAGAAGAGGGCCAGGAATTTCTGGTCTCGGATGGCGTTGGTGTAGTTGAAGGTGGATTCGCGGGGGGTGAAGGAGTCGAGCAGGAAGAGCAGGCCCCGGTGGTTGCTTCTAAAGAAGTACTCTCTGCCCATTAATAATGGAGCTCGAGCGGGAATACTGGCAGCGGCTTATGAAGGACTTCGCGTATCCTGCCACCCTCACCTTCCGCAAGGAACTGCTTCCTACTATCCTGGATAGCCCCATGCCTGCAGAACGGCTGCGGCTGCTTGAACACCGGTTCGAAGGGTTCAGCAACGAGCTTGAGCACGAGAAGATGCGCTACGTGAAATGCCTGGAGGAGGGGCTCGGGATCGGCTTCCGAGAAGAGTTCGTGAAGGGGAACTGCCGGGCCCTGGCCCAATCTGGCAGGCAGCAGGTGCGGGATCGGCTGTTGAGTGATTGAAGATGTAATAAGAAGATCAACCGAACCTGAAGCTACTGGTTATAGGGGACGCGGGCGTCGGCAAGACCAACCTCCTGGGCAAGTACCTCTCCAGTCTGGATGCCAGCCATGGCCCGACCATCGGCGTCGACCTGCAGACCAAGCTGGTCACCTTCCAGGACGGCACCCAGATCAAAGTCGAGTTCTGGGACACTGCAGGCATGGAGCGCTACCGGACGATCACCCTCGCGCACTACCGCAGGGCTGATGGCGCGCTAATCGTCTATGATATCACGAACGAGAAAAGTTTCGAGCACTGCACGCTGTGGTTTAACGATCTTAAGAGCTATGCGGGCTTGAAGGTGGTCGCACATCTGGTCGGCAATAAGCTTGACCTGGTCACGCAAAATGCATCGGCAAGGGCCGTGCCGCGTGAGAAGGCAGCCCAGTTCGCGGAGCAGGGGGGCATGGGCTTTAGCGAGGTGAGCGCATTCGACGGAGCGCGGACCAACAAAGTATTCGAGGAGTTACTATAAGAGGTTCACAACCAGCGCAACCTGGGCTCGAAAGGGAGCGGCTGAGCATCGAGCGCACCCGAAAGCAAGAGCGCACCTGCTGCAATTGATTTCTATGTACTGGCGTGTAGATAATATAAGAAATAATGTAGCCCGTGACAGCCACCTGCAAGAAGCATAACAAGCCGGCCACCTACTTATGCGTGAACGGTAACTGCCCCTCCATGACCCCCGTGTGCTCCGCACAGGACTGTCTCATGGAGCACTGCCATGACCTGCAGCTCGACATGGTCGCCATCCACGAGGTTCAACAAAAGATACTCGAGCGCAGGGTCAAACACAAGGCCGTTGAGGCGGCGATCAAGGAACGGCTGCAGGCCTTCAACGAGGAGATGGCCCGGGAGATCGCAGCCCGTCTGGACTCCCAGTACGCCTCGAATGTCATAATCGAGAAGATCGCTCTACAGATTGATGAGCTAAACAAGGAGGAAACCGAGGCGATTACCCTTTTCGCGCAGCGCCAGCCGCACCTGATCAAGAAAGACGTGCTCAACAGACTGTTCAAGCTGATCACCCAGAAAATCGACTAGTCCAAGGTCAGCAAGCAGTTCACCCAGCTCAACGAGGACATTGTCCGCAAGAACAAGAAACTGGAGGAGGTCGGGAGCCTGTTCCGGAATAGTCTCCAGCTGAAGGCCATGTTCCAGCTGAACATGTACGACACTCGCGCGGTGGTGACTGTCGAGAGGTTCGACCGGATGGTCAGTTCCTGGAGCTTCAATAAGGAAAAGGTTGACGGGCTGACCTTCATAAGCAAAGAGGTGTTGTTCCTCAAGGGGTACGTGCACTTCCCGATCATCAAGTGCCCCGACACGGGCATCAAGCTGCTGGTGACCCTCTACGAAAACGACCGGGTCATCGAGCAGAAGGAGTTCACGCTCTCGACCGAGTAGGTCCGGGAAAAGGAGTTCGAGATCAACTTCGACAATGTGGTCAGGATCGACCCCTCGATGAAGTACGACATCACCTCGCAGGTGAAATGCGATTACTTCCAGGGCCGGTATGGGCAGAACGCCAAGGCCAGCGGGCTGCTGACCTTTTCGAAATCAACCAAGGACAACAACAGCACCTCGCCCACCACCGGGCAGTTCAAGGCCTTCCAGTTCTATAAGAATATCTGATCAGCATCACTCAGACCAGTCTGTTCTCACGCCAGAACCCTTGCACCTCGCGGCCCGAGAGGGTCCGGAACACCCCTCGCCCGCTGATGTTGTCCTCCGCGAAGGTGCCGCGGAATACCTCCCCGTTAGTGAGCTGGAGGGTGCCTTGGCCCTGCTTGCTGTCGTTCACGAACTACCCCTCGTAGCGCTGCCACAGTCCGCCCACCTGGTTAAAGTCCCGGTAGTTGAACGGCTGCTGTGACTCCTCAGGGTTTTCGTTATAGAGCACGCCAAAGCCGTTGAACCGGTCAGCCTGCCACTGTCCGTCGTAGGCGGGTCGCCCGTTGCAGTAGTAGAGGATGCCCTGACCATCCATCTTGTTCTCCCGCCACATGCCGCAGTACAGCCCTCCGTCCTGGTAGAAGAACTTGCCGTGGCCTTCTCGCATGCCGTTCACCTTCCACCCCTCGTAGCGGGCCCCGTGCTTGTACTCTTCCACGACGTAGACCGATGCGCTTGAGGGCGCCTGCTGGTGTTTCGAGTGGGTTGGCTGCTGCCTGTTTGAGTAGTCCTCCTCCTGCTCGCGGAGGACTTCTTGCCGGTGTGAGAAAGGCTCACGGTCGTAGTCTTGCTGACTAAGCGAAGGAAACTCATCCTCGGATTACTCGTGGTCGTTCTTGCAGTCCGCAATATCATCGATCGCAGGATTCTCGATGCCTTCCAGGTTGTCCAGGCCGTAGAGCTAGGACTCCAAGTCGCTTTGGTCAGGTAGCAAGGGCCGGTGCTCCTTGCCTTTCCCGTAATCAGCTCGATAAACCGACTGTTTTCGCCTGCTCTATTATAGGTATTGATCCAGTCGATCACTCGAAAGCCGTTCCTGAGGTCTGAAGCCTTCATGGTCGAAGTGCACCCGGGCCCGTTCCTGACTGCTGTTAGATTTAAACTGCTCAGTGTTGTTCTGCTTTTCGTAGCTTTGCTAGAAATGCCTTTAGAGATAAAATTGTTGGGTTTGGAATTTGGAGGATTCGTAGGATGTGGTTCTTTGGTGGAGTTGCTGGTTGGGGTTGGGCTGTTGAGGTTGGGAGATGGGGGGGTTGGTGAAGTGCTGGGGCTTTGGAACTGAGGGTGTTGAGTCAGGGGAGGCAGGGGAATGGCCCTGTATACTAAAACTCGGAAACCTCCCATAATCCGAAGGCATGATCGAATTATTCCTCTGCGAATTTGCTTGAGGAGCAGATTCCTGGAAGATGACCGAGTTGGTCTGCCGGCTGAACAAAGGCTGATCCTGAGTGGGTTGTGGGGCAGGAGCTGGCCGAGACACTTGCCCCGTTGCATTCTGGGGCATAACACGGTTCATCATGGGCTCGTGAAGCATGTCGCTTTAGATCGGTTTGAGATTGGATGGAGCTGGTGGTTAGGATTGCCGTGAGGGGGCAGGCATGGCAGGGTGCTGGGAGGGGGTGGCGATCGGGTGGTCGGGGTGATGATCTGCCTGCCAGAGGGATGGTTGGTTATATTCGGAAGTTGAGGGGGGTTGCTGTCTGGCTGATTGCCCTCGCTGGACAGGCCTGGCTCTTTGTACTGAGTGATAATTTTCTGGATTTCAGGAGGCAGACTAGACAAGTCGACATCGTAGCTTTTCTATAATGATATTTTTTCAACCACGGGAATCGATTGCTAGGCATGGGATCTTTCGACCGACCGGACCTACCGCTTTCCTGTTTCTACATGCTCAGGGTATTACTGAGGCTTTTGCATATGGGAGGGGTAGTTGGGTTAGGCCGGTTTTATGTGTTGTGTGAAGGTGTGGGTTTCTAGTTTCATTTGGGTAGAAGGTTGAACAGTTGTCGGATTGGCGAGCTGGAAAGAGGGGCGAGTAAATGTCACGCCGTGGCTCTCAACCGAGCCAACCCGCATCTGCGGGAGTGGTGGGCCCTCTTGGTGCAAGTACCTGGACTGCGGCGGAGGGGAGAGCGTGGCTGGACTATTACCCTTGTCAGCAGGCTGCTCCGGCTTTTCAAAAACCTTCTGTCCGAAATGCTCAATCTCATGGCCCCTGAGTCGGAATTCCTGCAGGTTTGGTTACAGATGCGAGTTGGGTTTGAGGTTGCGGTGCTCTGAGAGCTGCTGGATTGGGGTCTAGATGGCAGGGTCGGGTGGGTGCTCGGTCTTTCGGTAGTTGGCGAGACCGAGCCCTGGGACACTCTTCTTGGGGATAGCCTACTCTGTGGGGATGGTGCGATTGGTCAGCTGCACGCCTTTTCGTGAGGCAGGCTTGGCACGATGCGTGTCGGCTGCGAATTTTTGAGGTTCTCGAGGGGGTGGCATAAACAGTTTGGGCTGGTCGGCATTGGTGATCGGTTTTGGGGTCTAGCTGAAAAGATGGTTGATCAGGGAGTGATCGGCGTGGTTGGGCTTGACCCCGCCTTTGGAAGCGTTCATGACTGCGCGCTGCCGGTCCAGTTCGCTTTCATCAGCCTCGTCCTAGTTCAACAGCCTCTGTAGCTAACCCTAAAGCGCCATGAAGTCAGGTCGGTCGAAGGCCCCCCACCGTAGACAGATTCTGAGGATGTCCACCCAGTCGGCCGAATATCTGAGTTTGGCCCGGTTGACCTGCCGTTCGACTTCTCCTGCTTTGGACGGGAGGCATGGTCATATAAGCACTCGGGGGTGATCAGTAGCGAGGCACAGAGCATGGTGACTCCAAGGCCAAAGACATCGGCCTTCGCGATGGCTCTGACCTCGCCATGGTTCGTGCCTTCCGGGGCGAGCGGATGAACGATGTTTAGGATCGACACGGATCGAGCGATTTCGGGGTCGCTGATCTTGATGAACCCATCCTCAGTGACGAACACTGACATGGCGGACAGCAGCCCGTGCGGAACCTGCTCGCGTTGGAGGTAGGCCATGGCAAGCGTAACTGAGCAGGTGATCGAGACCAGCTCTTTCTCCTCGAAAGGTTTTTCCTCCTTGATGCGGACCTGTATCTCTTCGTGGAGGGAGTGGCTAGCGTACTCGTAGACCAGGGTCAACTGGTGCATTTCGGAGCAGAGGGTCTTCTGGGAGTTCTAGAGGACGTCTACTAGTCCCAGGAAATTGTCGTTCTGCAGCCGCTTCCGCCCCTGAAATTTGAATTTCTCTTGCTCCTTTTCCCGCGCAGACGCGAAGGTCAGTTCCTGCATGAGATAGTCCTTGCCAGTGCTGCTGTCCCTGACAACAGACAACCCCAGCTCCAAGTTCTTCCGCTGCAGGGTGTACCGGGCCTGATAGTCCGCCGCGCTGCCCTGCCCCATTCAAAATGAATATCTAACGATGATTATAAACCCGCTTTACTCCTGATCGAATGCTTATTATGATCTTGTTGAGCCTTGTCACCCTGGCCCTGGGACAAGGACAGACTCGCTACAAGGACGGCCCGATGATGGCCGCGCACCATCATGAGGCAGACCCCGGTTTGTACCGCAACATCACTGTACACGTCATCCCTCACAGCCATGATGATGTGGGCTGGCTCAAGACCCTCGACCAATATTTCTATGGCAGCCGAAACGACATCCAACTGGCGGGCGTACAGTATGTGCTGGACAGTGTCGTGCAGTACCTGTCGAGTAACCAGAATTATACTTTCTCGATGGTTGAAATAGCCTTTGTTAAGAGATGGTGGGACGAGGCGACGCCGCAGCAGCAGGACCAGCTAAGGGGATTGGTCTCCAAAGGGCAAATTGAGTTCTTGAATGCGGGGTGGTGCATGAGCGACGAGGCCAACGCCTACTACGAAGATATAATCGACCAGATGACGGTGGGCCTGCGCTGGGTCAACTAAACCTTCGGTGTAAAGCCGACCATCGGCTGGCACATTGACCCCTTCGGACACCAGCATGCACAGGCCTCGTTGTTCTCGAAGATGGGGTTCAATGCCTGGTTCTTTGCCAGGATCGACTACCAGGACAAACAGCAACGCATGGACAGCAACCGCATGGAGACAGTCTGGAGGCCAGCCGGCACTCAAGACGAGATCTTCACCCACGTGCAGTATCACCACTACAGTGCCCCGCCTCGGTACAACTTCGATATCAAATTCAACGACTAACCCATCATGGACGACCCCGGCTCGAGGGCTACAACCTTGACACCAAGGCGAAGGACCTGGTCGAATACTTCCAGTCGCAGGCCCTGCACTACCGCACTCGCAACCTAATCCACACCTTCGGCTAGGACTTCACCTACATCACGGCTGGAACCTGGTACAAGAACATCGACAAGCTCATGCGCCGTATCAACTCGGACCCCTCCCTGAACACCACCCTGGTCTATTCCACTCCCGGCAAGTATATCCAGGCCATCCATGGGGAGGGGCAGGCCTACCCTGTCAAAACGGATGACTTTTTCCCTTACTCGGATGTGGAGCATGGCTACTGGTCGGGTTACTATGTCAGCAGGACTGCCCTGAAGGGGATGGTTCGGACTTCGGCCGGTGGATGCAATCCGCCCGCACTCTTGTTTCGATCGCCCGACTTCGAGGCTCATAATACTTTAGGTCAAATGAGGAAGCTATTCTGAACGGCCTGCAAGCTGCGGAAGAGGCTTTCGGAGTGCTGCAGCACCATGACGCCGTGTCCGGCACGGCAAAACAGGCCGTGACCGACGACTACTACATGATCGGCAGTACTGGAAAAGCCGCCTTCTAGCAACACTACCTCAAACTGCAATCCTAACAAGCCAACCAAGAGATCGGCTAACTTCCGAGCTTTTTCTCCTGCTCCTGGAATGCGACCAAGTAGCAATGCAACCTTTACTCGTCACTCGAGAGTGGAAAGACCGTCCTCGTGCAGCTGTACAACCCTGGAAGGGCAAGAGAAGTGCCAGTGCGAATGCTGGTCCCTGCTCAGTCCCTCCACGTGCTCGATCAGGCCGGCAGCTCTGTCCCAGGCGACATCATCTGCGACAACGAAAACGACTCGAACTCGTGCACCCTTCTGCTCAGGGTTTCACTACCGTAGCAGGCGAACTCGTATCTCAAGATTAGGAAGGACTCTGCTGGCAATGTTCATGTGGCTGCCAAGAAAAGCGTTATAATCACAGAGAATACCAAGTCCTGGAGCCTCGGTGGCGGGAGATCTCTTTCAGTCGAGAGGAAGACCATGCTGTTCAATTTGACATGGGCTGCTTCACAGTGGAACACTTTCTCGCTGGCCTACATGTACTACGAGTCTTACCAGGGCTCTGGCCAGAAAAGTGGCGCCTATATTTTCCGGCCAAGCAATAAGACCTACTGGTACCCGCTCGAATACAGCCGTGCCACCACGATCTACTATTTCGAGGGCAGCTAGGTGCTGGCTATCTTCTTGCCGGGCGAGCGAGTGACCACCACCTTGTGGTTCTACCACAACGTCGCAGGCTACGAGGGGGCGGTCGACCTGACCACCCTGGTGGGCAGCATTCCTCTGAACGGGCAGGGCAAGGAAGTGGTCATGCAGGTGCACTGCCAGGAAATCAGGAACAACGACACTTTCTTCACAGATTCATCGGGAATGCTCATGCAGAAAAGGAGGCTGAACTACCAGCCCCAGTACAACCTGACAGTCCATGAGCCGATTGCCGGCAACTACTACCCTGTGGGCTCTTTGCTGAGTATTGTTGACCAGGACTCGAGCAAGCGGGTGTCCTTGATGACCGACCGGGCGCAGGGCGGCATCTCTCCTAAGAACGGCACGCTTGAGCTGATGATCCAAAGGAGGCTGCTGATGGATGACGCGCGAGGTGTTGAATAGCCTCTCGATGAAAAGAATGGGGATAAGGGCTAACACAAAAGCTACGACACACCCTTATTTTCGATGGTTCGGAACGCACCAGGCAGAAAGACCACGACCAGGCCCCTTTGCTGACCTATGCCGAAACAGCTGGACAATCCTTCCAAAAGAATTCCATTCTGCCGGCCAAGTTCACAGTCCCCTCTTGCATCAAGATGTACTTAAAGCCTCTGTCCAACAATCGTTACATCCTGCGGCTGCACCACACTGACGAGGAAGGAACCCCGCAGCAGGTGGAGATGGATTGGTCATCCGCCAGCGAACTGACTCTTGCAGCTAACCAGGACAGAGCTGGTTGGTAAGCCAGCCGGCTCAAATTCAAAGCCGAGGCCGGAACCTGTCCGCGGCAGACCTCAGAGCGGATGCTTCGAAGCGCGTCATTCTCCGAAAGCATCCAGCCCGGCGACATTCGTACCTTCGAGGTCGCCAACCTTTGATCACCTGATCCATGCATTCATAATGATCTTCACTCTGCTATGGGCAGGGGCTGGCGCGGCTCACTCCCAGACAAGCGTACTGCTGAAAGGGCAGTACTCGCCCTACTTCAACCAGATGGCCATCCTGCTGTCCAGCGGCCAGCTCAAGCTGCTGTCCAAGCGCACTGACAAACTACCCAACTGGGTTTACGAGACCGACTTTCAGTTCAATGAGACCACCCTGCAATACCAGCCGCACGAGTTGGTGGTGTTCGACCGGAGGCGGGTGCAGGTCTACGATGAGAGCGGGGAACTGCGGCACTAGCATGTCCTGTAGGAGGGGGACATCAAGCAGGTCTATTACTCCTGGGAGGAAGACCTGCTGATCCTGGCACTGAGGAATGGCAGTTGCCTGGCAGTCCAGCACCACCAGGTTACGGAGGTCACTGATGGGAAGGTGGGCAGAGTATTTCTCCATCAGGGGGCTGAAGGCATGGTGGTGCTCAGCTAGACCGAGTAGAACCTGATTGGCCAGATGATCAACGAAAACATGGCTCTCCAGAAATTGCCCAACTCGAGTATCATTGCGCTCTCAAGGCAAAACCTGACCTATCAGGTTCTGACTGACCAGCAGACCTTTGACCACAAGGCATGGCCAATCGATCCCAGCCGCCGCTTCTACCAGCCTCGCAAGGCAGGCCCCTTCTACATCGAGAAGGGGCATCAGTCGGTCCAGCTCTACTTGCTAAACGACTCCAAACTGGTCCCGCAGTTGAGCCTCTAAAGCAAAACCCGCGCTTCCCTAGAAGTCTAGTTCGAGACATTCAACGACTACCTGGTCATCCACGAGCTGGACTACTAGGCCAACCAGACCACCTACTTCAGGCTCTACATGCCGTTCTTCAAGTTTGATAGGGATCGGCTGAGGTGCAGGCTGTGCACAGACTGCCTAGAGAGATGTGAGGGCAGGTTCGTAGGGGGCTACTGGTACAACATGATGCTGCCCTTCACCTACCTGCAGCTGTTCATCATCATGCTGTTAATCAGTCAGAAGAGGAGACGTGGCGGGCGGGGCTTGGGCTGCATAGACTGCTGCCAGGGTATTGTTCAGCTTGTGGGCCGGTGCTGCTTGTGGACCCGGCATTAGGCTCGGTTCTGTTGGAAGAGGGTGAAGTACTGCTGCAGGAGGTTGCGCAAGAAGGAGGAGCAGCTGGAGGAGAGATGGAGGAATGCTGCCTGTGCTACCAGGTGGTCAGCGACGAGTAGTTCTTCCCGTGCGGCAGGCACCAGGTGCACCTCGACTGCCTGCGCAGCTACGAGAAAGTGCTACGACAGAGCGGCAAAGAAATCGTTTGCCCAATGCGTGACTGAAGCCTTAATATTGAATTAAATTTAAAATAAGAAGATAGACTTTCAAAACAAAATATTTTGTAGTGTGAGTTATAAAGAATCATGGTATTGATGCCCTATTCAAACCAATCTGGGTCGCTTAAGAGGCTTTTTATGCTTTTGCTCTGGAGACATTAAAATCAATATTAATTTTGCATTACGGGCGATTGTGAGCCACAAACGCTGGATATAAAGCCTGGCGGCACACCCCAAATTTAATTCAAGATGCCAGACTGTGAAACGACTGTCGATTGCGATGATAGTGGGTGCTCTGTAAGCATCTAATGCGAATGAACCCCTAATTATTCTTTATTCCTTTCTTCATATATCTAGATCCTTGATGCTCGTGTATACTTATCAGCAATGAGCTCATTCGTGCCTCTTAGATCTGAAAGAACGGCAACATGTTGTTTTGTAACTGAGCATCATGATGAATTCAGGTAATGATTTTCCTCTGAAAAGCATACCTGATTCTCGAATCTACTGGACGAGTGCTTGGTCGTCGAGTTGACTTTTTTTACAGAATGAAAGAATGAAGGAATACAATTTGATTCGTTCGTCACAGCTCAAACGCTATGAACTGTGTAATGTTTCAATCGGATTGAACTTGGGGAGGGGGAAAAGTCAACACATTAAATTAATTACCATGCGAACTCGCCCTTGCACCTTCCAGTTAATCTCTAGCCAAGTCAAAGCGACCTTAAAAGAAAATCGGGGAAGTTCGAAGGAAACTAAGAAACCTTGCCGATTATGAGGAGAAGCAAAAGCTATAAGTCATTGCCACATGACCTAACTTTGCTTGTGAAGCAGTTAGCATTTTGGCAGATCAAGAAGCCAAGCTGTAGGATATGATGGTCCGGACAGGAATAGCCGCTGTGAAACATGCTGCAGTACACACCGTCAGCAGATCCTCAATGGGATCTGATTACTCCAGCAAAGGTAATTACGCGGCGGCAGCTGCCATCAAAGGCGTGGCGAGAGTAACCTAGCGCCTGTATAGGCAAGGGGGATCTACCAGCAAAAAATAGGTGGGCAGAGACATTTATGAAACTGCTGTCGACTATGGTGCATACAAATCACAGCAATATCTCAACAAGTTGGTCGAGAACAGTGTGGTTGATAACTTGGCAGGCAAGACTGCCAACAACTTTGTGGCGGACGCCTCCATGGCTGCCAAGGCGGCAGCCAAGATGGGCGGATCAGGGATGGCATCGACTGCGTGGAACACTGTCAAGGCAAATGCAAAGTCGAGCCTCATCACGGCTGGGATTGGATTTGCCGTCGGGACAGTTGCTGATCTGGTCAAGGGAAAAGGCATTAAGCAGGCGGTCAAATCAAATGCGAAGTCGAGTGTCGGGTCCTTCCTTGGAGGGTTGATCGGGGGGGCCATCGGAAGTGTCGTGCCAGTGGTGGGGACTGGCGCAGGATCGGTCGCGGGAGCGTGGTTGGGTCGTGGCTCTCATCCTGGTTCTGAACCAGCTGACAAGATCTTCTGTATGTTCCAGAGCAGGCAGTGAAAGCACTAAGTTGTACGACCTGTCTTGACGCTCAGGCTCTTCTGCCTCGCCGCGCATCAGGCCGATGCCTTTCTTTCTGCAATGAGTGATCCCACAGACTTCCTGCCGGATGTATCAGATGCAGACTATCATGTTTTGTGATGACAAATAATGATATTTAACTATGTAAACCATATGTAGTGAAGATTTCATATAAAAACATAAAAATTCACTACTCAGTCCGAATCTTGGATGATCAATCTTGATTTTTTTTATATTAATGCTTTCTAATAGATATTTATAAATAAATATTTGTTTGAAAAAAGTTTTTACGGGAAAATCTGGATTTGCTCACAAGAAAATTTTTTAACCCCTTGTATGGGATTTAGAATGGACGCCCTATAGCTCTACTTCAAGGGTGATCATAGGCTCCTAGACTCTCCAAGGAAGAGAGCAAGTCCAAAAACGGGACATGCCAGAGCGGAGGCACTCGGACTGCGATTAGTGTCTTTGTTAAGCTTAAAAAATGGGGGCATTCGCTATGTCATCGTGTAGTTATAAACTCATAGCCGTACTTCTCTTGCAAGTTGCTGGAAATTCAATTTTAAAGAGAATTTTTCATAACAATAAGTGTTCATTAATGAGTTTAAACATTTAGACTAGATCAAGGCATCAGCGTCTTTCTTTCCGACCCTTTCATCGACATTCCGAACAAAAGAATCAGAAGAACTCAGCGGCCCTTCCGAAATCGACATACGCTTTAGATACCATTTTTGCTACTTATTGTACAATCCTAATATGTCTCTTGCAAGAGAGGAGCCATGTTAGCTACTGTGAACTTATAGAATCCCTGAGAGAACTTGGCTTGCAGTCTATTTGCTGATGAGGGGATGCTTTGAAAGCCATCCCGACAGATCCCTGCTTCAATACGCCTCTAGTCCTCCCCACTCTTCTCACTGTAGCCACTCACATAAAGCTGCCGAATTCGTATTCGTGATGGGCTGCTACCTCGCTCCTCTCTCTCGCTGGTAGTCCGATAAAGAACCACCGCCAGAGACAGCTCGGCATGAGACAGGTTCATGGACAGGTAGCAGCCCGTATCAGGCATATAAAATATCTTATTTCATTTAGCAGAGATCATGATCCCCTGGTTGGTGAGGCTGTTGGTTAATTGCTCAGGGTTCTTCGACATGAATCTTCTAGAGACGAAGGCCACCGTCTCCACCCCGTAGACTTTCTTGACGGTTTCTTAGAGCAGTGACTTTAGGAGGCCGTAGGGCTTATCTTCCAGGAAATGCACGGAGGAGAACACCACCGCCTGCTTCTTGTCTGCCGACAGGAAGGTAAACCTCGAAAGCCACGAAACGCCAATACTTTCAAAAGAGGGAATAGCACTCCTCACGATCTACTGGCAGCGGTGATCCTCCTGCGTGTCGGAATCATCACTTGGAAGGGGCTGGCCGTAGTTGATCTTCAGGCACTTCAGCTCCTGGCCTAAGGGGCCTTGGTAGCTAGCCAGTCGCGTCTTGGCCTCTGCTTTGAGGCCGGCCACGTGCAGGGCGATAATTTCCTCCTCTGTGCTTTATTTGCGGGCCAGCAGCATTTCCAGCTCCTTGGGGGTCAGTTTTTCACCAACTTCGTTCAAGTAGAGAACAGTCGCCATGGTAACTTACCGGTCCTCAAAAAGGATTGCCTGAGCCTTTTCTATCAGCTGCTCGCATCGCACAGGTATGTGGTTCAGCGCCAGCAAGAAATACACTCTCGAGAAGTTGCTCAGGTACTAAAACTTCTCAGCGATCAGCTCCACCATGTCGGCGTAGAGACGCACAAACTTGCGTTTCAAGGCGAGTTGTTTGAAGGCGGTCAGGTGGAACTCCACGGTTTATTTGCTTTTGAGATAGGACATGATCGCCTCCCGAATGATATCAATCTTGGCATTGTCAGGGTTGATGTAAGACATCAGATCGACGAAGCTGGCCCTGTCGAGGTGGCTGATCTGCTCTGCGATGGCCTCTTTCTTGGGCAGGACGGTCTGCTCGGGGTAGGCCATCCACACTCGCACTGTGTTGGAGTCGATCACCTCAGGGGGGCTGGACTCAGGCCTCGCCTTGGCCATCAGCAGGGAGTGAAAAAAGCCCTTGGGATGAAATTTCTTCATCAACTTTTCGCAGAGATCCTTGGTTTGCATGTTATGTCGCAGAATTAATTTGCACAGTTTCTTGGCATAGCTCACGTCGGTGGATTCGATGTTGTCGAGCACCCCATCCTTCACCAACTCGAACAGCTTTTCAACATGTCGCTGCGAGTAGCCGTTGGTAGATGCCGTGCTCATTGCCATCATCAGTTTGTTGAACATGATTTTTTTCGCCTTCGCGAATTTGCTTACAATGAGCTTGATCAGCTTTTACTGCAGAGACTGGTAGTCCCCTACAGCCTCGATAACATGCCTAACCAGAAAAAAGCTGTCGACCTCCAGCAACTCGATACTTTGCAACAGGAGACTGCACTGGTAGAAGTTGGTGACATCCCCCAGGCTCAGCAAGAGCCTGACCCGATCTTTTTGTTTCAGGGCAGACGCGTTCTTGGCCAGATACTCAAACAGTATGTCCTTGGTAGTGCTGTCCTGCAATAGCTGGAAGCCGTACATGAACCGCATGATATCAAGCTCCTTCTCCATAACAAACTCCATGAACTGCTTGCGAATGCCCGCCGTCCTTTTCAGTGACGGCATCTTGAGGGTGTCTATAAAGAGCTGTGTTTTTTCCCTCATGTCAGCCTCGAAGGTGGCTCTGTGCTTTTTCAAGTAGTCTGCCACCCTCTCCGATGGCTCGGACAGGTCGTTCGCCATAAAGTAGACTACCCTGCTGAAGTCGCTTCGTGCCTGCAGGTAGTCTTACAAGGTCTCCACGAATATTTGGCGGTCCGTCTCGAAGATCATTTTGAGGACGAATGGAATCTGGTGGCGGCGCAAGGACTATACGATCTGCAGCTTGGCTTTCTGGATCAGCTTGCTCTGCATTATGCTCTAGAACTCCTCTTAAACGATCTTTTTTCTGACAGCCACCCGCTGCGCCACAACTTTCGCGATCTTCATCTGCTGCGCATCGTCAAACTTGATGAAGTTGGTGCTTGCGAAAGCCGCTATGTACTTGACAGTTAAATCATCCTCGACGTTCTTTGTCATGGACTCATCCAGCATCTTGATGAAGGCGTCCCGGATCAAGTCCAGCAGCTCCGAGTTGTAGGAGTCCACGAATTTGAAGGATTCGACGATCTGGATGATCTCCGAGTCGTTGTAGCGGGGCAGGGCTCGGATAAGGATATCTTTGATTTCCTTGACGATGGGATAGATCTGGTACATTCCTCGAGATTGGCTGTGGAGTTCTGTCAGCAGCCTGAAAAGCTGTGGCATGGACTACTCGCCAAGGGAGGTCAGGTCTAAGGCTTTGAGGGTACTGATCAGAAGCATGCGGGTTTCATGCCTGCGTTTGTGCGGCGGCACCTATTTATACATCTTTAAGATGGTGATTGGCTACACTATTTAGTAGAAACCTTCTGGGTCCTTTTCGAATAAGGCGAGCAGCTGCGTGATGAAGAGACCGATGTGCCGGTGCTCCCTGGCGAGCTCTTAGATGACCATGATTAGTTCCTTGATGTCAAGACTCTTGGGATCCACCTTTTCCAGGTTGTTGGCGATTGACTTCAGCTCACTCCGCAGCTGCTGTATAAGATCAGGTTTTATTTTATCATACATGTCGAGCGTGACTCTTTTAAAGAATTGAAATTGGTCTAGCAAGGACAGTTCAGTGCGGACCAGGCCTATGAGCTCCCTGATGGTGTTCTGGCTCTAATCGGAAATGAGGCCGTAGTGCTTGTTGATCTTGATGCTGAGAGCGATAAGAGCAGAATTGATCTCCTTCTTGTCGAGTGTATGCCCCTCGTTCTTGAACCAGCTGATAGCCTTGTCCGCATTCTCCATCTGGAGCAGCTTATGATCCTGTATCCTCCTGCTCACGAAGTGGCGGGTCACCCTGATAATGTTCATCAACATATCTTGCCAATAATCAATGGAAATGACGCCTGAGCGCCATGAGCTATTCAACTAGTCTCTTAATGCCTTCTATGAAATTTACTTTCTTAGCAAGTTCCAAAAGTTTGCGGTCACCAAGTTCGTTAGGGATACGATGGCCGGCGCCAAGTCTGAAAAGGCGGCTCGGGCTAAAAATTGGCTGCTCCTGCAGATTAATAATAAAAAGTCCGGAAAAAGAAGGGGTGTCCTGACCTGGTCCCAGAACTCGGAGCCATGCCGTGATGGCCGGCTTCCGAATTCCCGTGATTCAAGGCTTTTAAGGCTTTTGAGGATAATAAAATAATGATTTACTCCACGATACCGGCGCGGCTAAGATAATTGATTGGGGTTGGGGTTGGGGTTGGGGTTGGGGTTGGGGTTGGGGTTGGGGTTGGGGTTGGGGTTGGGGTTGGGGTTGGGGTTGGGGTTGGGGTTGGGGTTGGGGTTGGGGTTGGGGTTGGGGTTGGGGTTGGGGTTGGGGTTGGGGGTTGGGGTTGGGGTTGGGGTTGGGGTTGGGGTTGGG